>NW_009920412.1:0-4266 GCF_000696875.1 Nestor notabilis | reverse complement strand
CCCCCCCAGCCATACCCACAAGGGAGCACACCGCAGCCAAGTAACCGATCTCCTGCGAGAGTCGAGTAAAAGCAGAAACAACTAAATCGGTAACCGGTCCAGGCAGGTTTGGTCATACCGGTGCAAAGCAATCAGCAGGCATCTAATAAATACTGCCTCTCAGTTTTTCGAAGGGGTAAGAAGGTTGCCCTTCAAAGAGCAGCTCCAGAGCAGGTTATGTGAATTCACTATTGCACAAATAAATAATTTAAAACTAGTAGTGTTCTAAATGAAAGAATGTTGGTAGCCTCCCTTTGCACTTCGCCACACAAAATTTAGCTACGTTTGCTCTACGCTTCCCTCATCTGGTGCTTGGGTATTTTCAGGTTTTACCCAGTGTATGACTGAGTCACACAGAAGGAAATGAGTGACTGAAGCAGCAAACCAATGGACAGGCATCTTTCATTTCAAAGAAAAGGATTTGTACAGAACAAAACGCCTCCTCCATGTAGAGCTGTGTGTAAGGGTTAAATGCTGTAAATAAGGTGGTAGGTTTTGGGTTGCTCTTTTTGGTTTACTTTTTCCACCACTACCACCACGCATAAACACTGTGTATAGTTGTTTAGGTATCATTTATGAAAATTCCCTGCTTCATTTTTAGCTTGAAAGTCACATATACTTCATCATGAGATACAAACACACCATTAGGCACTTTCCTCCATTTAATATTTGTAGATTTCATTCTCATGACCAGATGTGTGCTACATAGCAAATCCAAAATGTGCCACTGCATCCAGGAATATGCAAATGACTCTTTCTCAGCCAATTAAAAAGCTTTCCCTCTGTTTCCTGATTTTTAATTACTTTTAATTACTATTACTCTGTAGAGAGATTGCAGCTGTAAAGCAACAAAGGAAGGTATTAACTTAGCTGCTATGGATTAGCCTATAATCATGTGCTCCTATGAGCAGCCCGGGAGCTGCTAGAAACATTAGCCAATCGGCAGGCAGCTGCCTGAATCCTGCCCGGTAACAGGCAGCAGCCAATTAGAAGGTCATGGAAACACGGAGGGGGGGCGGTGTCGGGGGAACTGCAATCTAAACAATGGTGCACAATGGGGTTTGCATAATATCACCGGTCTAGAACAGCATTGGCACAGGGTTCCTGGAGTGCACGCCGCGCTGGCCAAAAGCACCACAACCACACAGTATTTGCCAAAGCACAAGAACTACGTGGGAGAAGTTGAAGTCTTTGATCATGAAAATCAGTGCTCCAATATGCAAGTCTACTTAAAGTGTAGTGAAGCCACATCAAGGAAAGCAAGGCAGCAAATGCGCAGGAGTATTCTGTTCTAGATGGAGAGTCCCAGGAAATGAAAATCGTGAACAGAACCTACCTTTTAAGTAGTGGTTCATAAAAAGCAGGTTTTTGTTGAAATAATGTGCCAGCAATTTGTTTTTCTATCACTAATTCAAGATACCACCAGCCTACTGAGACCCACGTACAACTATGCCTTTAGTTTAGAACATACTAAGCAAGTAAAGTCTGCTAAGTGCAAATACTATTTCTTCTAGCTCACCACCACAGGTGATTTGCGTTTCCTTTCCTTTTTGGCTAAAAGGATGTCAGTGGTGGCTGAACAAAGTGAAAGAATGTGGCATTTTCAAAGAAAAAATTAACGTCACCACGCCAGGGCTGCACGGCGGGGGAACAGGCTCCAGCCCCGCACCCGATTGGCTGGAAGGAGCAGCACACAGCAGCCAATCAGACAACAGCTCCTTAAATTCTACCCAGCAACAACCCCCCAGGAGACCGCTGGCTTGAAGGCAGCCAGGGCATGGACACGAACACAGGGGCCCCACGGCGCAGGCGAGCGGGGTTTGGGTTAGAACTAAAGGTTTTCCAAAGAGCTGGTAAATTATGTAAGGATTTTCAGTCCGAGGCCTGGCGCTGCGCAAAAGCCGTAACCCGCAAGTGCAGTGCACAGGGGGTGCACAGCTGCAGTATGGATTTAGTGTTCAACCTGCAGGAGCGTTTTTAGGCAATTCTGACTACTGAATTTCTGTGATGTTCAATCACAGTAACGTGTGATAATCCAACATGGATTCAAGTATGGCAGCTTGCACGCTCTCTGCAAACACCGTGCAGTGCCCATACTCTTCTGGTGACCCAAGAGAAGCATCAAAATTGGTGCTTTTTCATGAGTGCAGTATGACTTCTGCCATTAAAGTAGAGCCCATTCTGCCCGACCCTTTGCAAACTGTCTTCTGAACAACCATTTTGATAAAACATTACGTCCACACGTGGACCTACACCTAAGAAAACACTCAAATACACACTTACAGGCTTAGTAAACCTTGAGTAAATTCAGAGTACAGTTTCAAATACGATGGTCTTGCATACTGTACTTCATAGACAACTACATGTACAAACTTGTACTATGCTCTCTCATCGTTCACTTTGGCATCACAGTGAATTTAACAGTTGTCCTGTGTCTCCTCTAGAATCAGAGGAACATACCGCCTTTGGTTTTAGCTCACGAATCTGTTTCTCATACTAAATTAGTCATTCTAGAGTTGTTTTCCCAGGAAGCTGCCATGCCTTGTGGGAAAAAAGGGTCGGCAGGTCCATTTATGCAACTAAGATCTTTCAGCTGCTGCTGGTTTCGCAGAATTGTCCTTAGATGGTTCATCAGTTTATGCTCTGGTAACTCCTACATACGAAGTAGATACTTTTGAAGATGCGAGAAGAGAAAGCAAGCAAAAGACAACTACTAAAACACATACTCATTAGCCCTACACAAGCAACTAAAGAGCCTTACAAACCCTGCTGTCTTTAGCACGTGAAGCTTCAGCTCATTCTCCAACAACGAGTTTCTGTAAACTGATTTTTAACAGCTATTTAGGTCATTAAACCAGTGAAGCTGCTCGAGTAGAACTCAGCCAGAACAACAGTGGTAGATGCTGTGTTTTCTTACTTCCCACAAGTACAGAGATTTCAAATTTTGTCAACAACCCAATACAAGCTTTCAATTTAGCTGAGAGCTCCAAACACTAAACAAGTACTGCTGTTTGAAATATATGTAAGAACCTGAATTTTGCTGTTACAAATTGGTTTTTTTAGCACAAGTTAAAGCACTAAGCATGTTTTTGATTAAAAATTTTTTTTTTACTAAAATTTTATGTAAAGTTGGATTTGTGCATTTTAAGATACATTTGTGGAGTATTTTTATTACACAGAGTTTAAACGTTATACTGCAGTTCCATCTTTGGCACAAGATAAAGTTACCATTATCCTTAAATATGAGGCGGTGCTAATAATTTCACAGAAGTGGACGCTAACTGCCAGAACACATCTACTATCAAGAACTTCTCCAACTTCTAATATTCCAGACTTAAAACCTGAATAACCTGAATGAACCGTTCATGTATGCACAGACCAAAGAATATTAAACTCTGAAAAAAATATACTTTAAAAAAGGCAAGATATTCAATTAACTTTTAGGCTTTTTTATGCATTATAAAATACAGTATTTTTTCCTTTTACAGATGAAATTTCAAGTGAAAATTCAACAGACTACAGCTGTAAGAAGGTGTCACTAATGTAAACATCTCTTTACAAGTCTGTTGTTAGATAAAATGCAGAATATCACTGATATATGTAACTTTAGCCTTCAGACACTTACAGCTTGGTGGCAACAGACTTCAGAGGTGGCTGATGGTAACAGTGATCCTCTGAGGTCACTTCTCAAATACCAGAAGAAACAGAAGTGAAAAGAAAACTTGCAACAAAGAAGGTGATACTGGATTAAAAAGTTATGAAGTGTTTGTCACGCACACAAGTGCCTTTTAGAAGGTTGTTGGGTTGTTTTCGGTTTTTCTCCAAAGATTACACTTCCTCAGTAAGAAGAAAGCAACAATTTAAAATGGAACTAAAATAGCAGCTGATTACTTGGCTGTGGAAACCTGCTGTTATGAAGTATTGTAAGTACTTCCTCTGAGAAGACAGCCTTTCTCAGGAGGGGCAGTGTCCCTGCTGCCTTGCTTGCTTGTTCCTTGCAGATACCAGTACCTTCCACACGCAGAACTCCGCCACTGCTGCACTCCCACCACACGCACCACCTCGTGTTGCAGGAGGCAGGTCTTCAGTACGTGAAGGGAACAGCTATTTCATTATTTCACCTGGTAGTGACTTTAAATATCTTTAGATTTTGGGGGCGTGAAGCCCGTTTTCCACACGAAGTGATGAGTTTCCTTTCAGTGAGCGCCGGGAGGGGCAGGAAGGAGG
>NW_009920411.1:0-232 GCF_000696875.1 Nestor notabilis | reverse complement strand
GGATGTGGGATATGGGATGTGGGATATGGGATATGGGATGTGGGATGTGGGATGTGGGATATGGGATATGGGATGTGGGAATGGGATGTGGGATATGGGATGTGGGATATGGGATATGGGATATGGGATGTGGGATATGGGATGTGGGAATGGGATGTGGGCTATGGGCTATAGGGACACACAGGCTGGGCCCCCGAGCGCCCGGAGCACCCATGGGTGCTGTGACCCCCCC
>NW_009920410.1:1714-2650 GCF_000696875.1 Nestor notabilis | reverse complement strand
CTGTCTGATTCAGGTGACCTTCCTCAATGAGTCAAGTGGAGAGTACTTATTCTATATGGTGACTTTCAAGGCCACGGCTTCAGGACCCATTGGCACTGTCAAAATGAGCACTGCTGTTCGGCAGAGAGTGTCCTCCACCGTCAAGGTGGACAACCCTCTGCCTGTCCCAGTGACATTTGCCACCGACTGCAAAGTGCCTGATGTCAGCGTTCCCCAGCACTTTACTGTTCCTGCACAGTCGAAGGTAGGACTCTACCTCCAGCTCGCTCTTGCTCTCCCTGCTCCTGGCTGGAGTGGGTGCTCGTGAAGGGCGATGCCTGAAACGAACCATCTGGGGCTTCTTTCCATGGTGGCAGCTCCCTGCTGATGGTCTAGAGAAGGGAGCAGTGTGCAAGAATACTGCCAGTGGGAATCATCCTGTGCTGGTGGAGTCTGCCCTGCTGCGCCTTGTGACACGCTGCCACTGGGCCTCACTTGGCAAGTCCTTGTGCCACGTGCCCCTCATTTAGTGTGGCTCAGGGTGGCTGCAAGACAGGCCTCAGCCCACGGGTGGGGTGTCAGCGGCCTGGATTGACAGGAGGTGGTGTGTGCGCTGGTGGAGCACAGGGGCTTTTTAGGGTGAGAAGCTTCTGGGATGATGCTGGAGGGCTCTGAGCTGTTGGGGACTGTCCCCAAGTGAACCGTCCCCCAGAGGTAGCAAGGCTGTGCCCTAGAGACAGGGAGTCAGAGCAGGGAAGGCAGCCCAGCCTTCCAGCACTGCCTGAGCACAGCAGGGACCAACTGCCCCTTTCTGAGGTGCAGTGTTCCCCATCTCTGCCTGACCCAGTGGCTTTTTCCTTCCTTCCTTCCAGGCGGACCTTGTCTTGGAGTACCAGCCCCTGAAAACGGGTGCGAGCACCGGGCGCCTGGTGCTCCAGAGCAGCGACTCTGGCTCTC
>NW_009920410.1:0-1341 GCF_000696875.1 Nestor notabilis | reverse complement strand
CAGAGCAGGGAAGGCAGCCCAGCCTTCCAGCACTGCCTGAGCACAGCAGGGACCAACTGCCCCTTTCTGAGGTGCAGTGTTCCCCATCTCTGCCTGACCCAGTGGCTTTTTCCTTCCTTCCTTCCAGGCGGACCTTGTCTGGGAGTACCAGCCCCTGAAAACGGGTGAGAGCACCGGGCGCCTGGTGCTCCAGAGCAGCGACTTGGGCTCTCTGTCTTATGACCTGCAGCTGAAAGCCACCTCGAGCAGGCCAGAGAAGCCCTTATACTTCCGCACCATGCTGGGCTCCTGTCAGACCATCACCACCAAAATATGGAATTTTGCCCAGCAGAGGACCGAGTACCTCCTACAGGTGAGCCTGGGCTGCCGGGGCTCTGGCTGGGAGGCAGCTCCTCTGGCCAGCATCAGCCCTCTCCACCGAGGGGTCCAGCGCCTCTGGGTTGGCCTGGCAGAGCCAGGGTGGCCAAGTGAGCCCAGGGGTCTTCCCACCAGTGTGGGCTCATCACCAGCTGCAGTGCCCTCTCTTGCAGGCCCGTCTCTGTTGCCCTGGTTGGAGGCGCTTTTGCAGGCTCCATGGTGCCTGGGCTTGCTTCCCCGTTGCAGCTCAGCTCTGCCGCTCAGGCCTCTTGGGGTTTGGGTGCAGGGTTGTTCCTGTTGGGCATGTTTGGACAGTTCTCATGGCCATTCACCGTGGGCACTCATGAGGAGTATGGTCTGGGTAGGACAGGGCCAGGGGATCATCATGTTCTTCCTGAGGTGCTGGCTCTGCTTTTGTGACCCACCCACCATGGTTTCTTGTGTCCCCTGTGCAGACCGACTGTGCTGACTTCCAGACGCTGAAATCCATCAGTGCGGCACCCGCCAGTGCCGAGGGCTCAGAGCTGAGTGTGGAGGTGACCTTCGAGCCCTGCCAGGTGGGCGAAGTCAGGGCCACGCTGCAGCTCAGCTCCACACTGGGCGGGCAGTACCGCATCCCGCTCATTGGCCTTGCGCTGCCCCCCGAGCCCCAGGGCCCCTTCCTCATCCCGGCCGGTGGCACCACCTCCATCTCCTTCAGGAACGTCTTCCCAAAGGCCACAGCGTTCCAGTATGCAGTGAAGCACCCGGCCTTCACCGTCAGGGCCCCTGGGCCCCGGAGATGCTGCATGCCAAGAGCAGTACCACCATCACCGTCTCCTTTGCAGGCAGCCCTGCCCCCGTCACCAGCAGGATGGTGGTTTCGTGCCCTGGGGGCTCCTGGGTCTACTACCTCCGGGGCTTGCCCTCCACCCGCAAGTGACTGACTGCCCCCAGCCCTTCCCGACGCATTTGCGCTGTCTGGAATGAATAAACTTTGACATC
>NW_009920409.1:0-1462 GCF_000696875.1 Nestor notabilis | reverse complement strand
TCCTGCCACATGGTGGCAGCACCGATTCGCTGCCGGCGCCGCAGCGCTGCCCCCCTCACTTGACGCTCCACGATCTGGGCATAGCAGAGCAAAGGAAAGCGGCGCCCAGCTTTGTGATCAGCTTTGGATTTATGAACTGAATAATCTGTTGTGGACAAAACAGTACAGTGTAATTCCTGCACAATCACTTGGCCTGCTATCATTGTACCTGAAGATTTTCTTAAGGTAGCTTTCAGCAGAAGCTGCATGGCCAGATCTGCTAATCACCTTAGAAAGTTTCAGTTACTTACCCACCTTGATTGTACTCTCTTTCAGCAGATTTAAGTCCTGTGAAGTACCCTTTTCACAGGAAGTACTAGATGTCCTTTCCCAGACTGCATGGAAAAGTCTTGATTTTGGGTGTTTGAGAGGGTTTGGATTGGTCTGACGGTGGCTTTAGAGGGGTCTGGGGGATGATTTTCAGGGTCTGGTGGGGTTTAGAGGGATCTGATGGGAGTTTTAGCAGGTTTGTGGGATGATTTCAGGGGTCTGGGGGTGTTTACTGCAATGTGATGGGGGCTTTAGGGGGTCTTGGGTATGATTTTGGGAGTCGGGGGGGTTTAGTGCAGGCTGATGGGAGTTTTAGAGGGTCTGGGGGATGATTTTGGGGCTCTGGGGGGGGCTTAGTGTGGTCTGATAGGGGCTTTCACTGGTCTGGGAGATGATTTTCGGGGTCTAGGGAGGGTTCGTGCAGTGTGCTGGGAGTGTTAGGGAGTCTGGGGGATGATTTTCAGGGTGCGCTGCAGGATGATTTTTTGGGTCTGGGAGGGGTTAGTGCAGTCTGATGAGAGTTTTAGGGGGACTGGAGGATGATTTCACAGGTCAGCGGAGGTGTTAAGAGGGGTCTGGGGGATGATTTGGGGGATTGGGTGGGTTTTGAGCAGTGTGATGGGTGCTTTAGGGGAGGGAGTTTTAGAGGGTCTGGGGGATGATTTTGGCAATCTGGCGGGATTAGTTTGGTCTGATGGGGGCTTTGGGGGATCTGAGGGATGATTTTGGGGGTTTCAGGGGTTGGAGCAGTCTAACGAGGGCTTTAGGGGGTCAGGGGATAATTTAGTGTGGTCTGATGGGGGATTTAGTTGCTCTGCAGGATGATTTTTTGGGTCTGGGAGGGGTTAGTGCAGTCTGATGAGAGTTTTAGGGGGTCTGGAGGATGATTTTACATGTCTAGGGGTTGTTAAGAGGGATGTGGAGGATGAATTCGGGGGTTTTGTGGGTGTTTTTGTGGTGTTTTCTGGGGGATGTGTTGGGGTAGTGGGTGGGTTTGGAGCAGTGTGATGGGTGCTTTAGGGGATCTGGGGGATGATTTTGGGGGTCTGGGGGGTTAAGAGAGGTCTGGTGGTTTGACAGGTGTCTGGGGGATTATTTTGGAGATCTGGGGCGGGATTAGTACGGTGTGATGGGGGCTTTACTGGGTCTGGGG
>NW_009920408.1:34800-82346 GCF_000696875.1 Nestor notabilis | reverse complement strand
CGTACTCGTCTTACTTGTTGCTTGTACTCTCTCTTCCTTCGGTTAGTTTTAATTTGTTTTCTGCTGCTTACTGTATCGGGGTAGTGGAGGAATGGAGAGGGCAGGGCAGCTCTAGTTTCTCTGTTGTCTTTTTGCCTTGTATGGGGAAGCCGTCGAAACGGGGTGTTTCTGCGAATCTGTGCTCTCTCCGGCCCGCTGTCCGCCTCCTGAGCGGCTCCCTAGCCTGGCCGGGGGCGCTGCTCCCTCGGAAACCGGCCCGCCGTGCAGGGTCAGGCTTGCGACGGTGCTTTTAAAGTTTAAATGCACACTCTACTACTGCCTATGCTGTGTGTGGGCTTCCGGCTCTGGGACTTGCCGGGCTGGGGAAGAGGACCGGGATCGCTTGGTGTCTGCCTGCTGAAAGTGCTTCTTACATCCCTGGGTAACACCTAGCCCAAGTGTCTTCCGACTTCAGTGGTGCCATTCATTTTGGCTGTTGTTGGCATTGAGGTTTTTATACTAGTGTGACTGCGGCTTTTCTTCTGTGGATGCAGTTTTCCATGATACAGTGCCTACTGTTGATGTAGTTTTTCTGGAATCCTTTTCTGTCTTTGGATATAAGCTGTTTCTCAGCAACCAAGCATCTCCTGGCTCATAGTGTCGTACATGTATGTAGAGGTTTATGTCAAATAGCTTCATTGTGTAAACGAATGATCCAATGTCTCGTAATTGAAAATTTATTACTTCAGTGGTCAGTTCTGTATTTTTGTCGTCTTAAGCTGCTTCACAGCGCTGCAGAGTCTACAGCCTTGAAAACTCATTCAGGAGTCTACAGTGACTGAAAGTGTAGTACTTGTGGGACAAACATGTGGAGCTGTAGACAGTCGGGTGCTTGTTTGTTGTTTTGCATGTGAGCTCAAAGTGTTCTGTCAGGCTGTCGGCATGGGCAGGTGAAGTCATGTGAACTGCTTGCTCTTTTGTACGGTTCTGGTTGTTACAACAGTCTCATTAGGTAATGCTTTAGATAATTAAATGCAACTGAGGGTGTGGCCAGGCAAACACTGTAAACTGTTGAAGGCTTCAGTTTCTATGAGTGACGCTACCTTAAACAAAGGTATGCTGCATCCACTGAATAGAGCAACTTAATTTATGTAGTAATGACACATTTCTACAAGGGGCCAGGGTACTGTGGAAACTCATATTGCTGACTGGTGTAGATCTTCTGGTAGACTGCCTAGTCTAGGTGTGGTGGTAACTGAAAGAACGCGATTCTAAAGCTATAAAATGTTTTATTTGCATGGATTTGTTTTACTAAGCTTACCAAGCTTTGATGCATAGCTTAAGTTTGCCTCAGTAACACTGGGAAGACTTTACAGGTGTAACAGTCCCTGTATGGATGATGTCTTTCATGTCATGAAATAACTTTATCAGTAATTTGTGCCACCTAGTAAAAGCATCGTTTAAATGTAGCAATTCTAAGGTTTGGATTCTTCTACATCTACCCTGAAGGTTTTGTTGTCTTGGGTACAATGAACTTTATGCATCTTCTCGCACCTCTTTACCAGCCAGACTGCTGATTTCTGCTAAGAAAGTTATGTTGTATCAGACACACCCATGGATAAAGTCACTAATGCGATCAGTCTCATTGACTTCAGTGTGCCCAGATGAGATTGTAGCCCTATTAATGTCTTTAAAGCTAGGCACGTGTTTGAAGTCAGGCATGTTAGTTCACATAGCATAAATCTATTTTATGTTATTGTATCTGTGGCAGTTAGGTGAAGCTACACAGCATAAGGTGAGCAAGTATGATGTTCTACTGTTGCTCCTCTTCCCCGACTTTGGCAGTTCTGCCATTGCCCATGCAGCAACTTGATTCCGTTTTATAAACTGATAGAAAACTGAGCCAACAATGAAGGAAAAGGTGAATAATTTTCTGCTGCGTTAGTGAGTTGAACTGGTTTGTGGTACAATCAGATGAGCACTCACAAAGGAGTGCCAAGATTGCTAGGGAAGGTGTTCCTTCATCAGTGTAGACTTGCTGTATCTGCTCAACTCTGCCTTAGAAATGAACATCAGGTGTGTGACTTTTTGTCATACAGCAGCACTGTTTGAACTGTGCTGCTGATGTACTTAAACTAATATAGTTCATGCTATTCAAACCAATATAAGTTGTGGTAATATGAGACAGGTAGAGTGGCATAATAATGATAATAGAAGAGTTTTGGTAGCGGAGTGCAGAGAGAAAACTTTCCTACTACAGTTAATATATTAGGCATGTGGCTGCATCAGAATGTCTGAGTGTAAAATTTATCCATAGGTGTAAGTGCTTGGAAGATACATGTGTATCATTGTGCTAATGATATAATAGCCTTTAATGGACTACTCGATTGAGAATAAAATTACTTGTACGCGTAAGTCTGAAACCTTTGCCAATATACTGGAGAAAGAAGAGAGCAAATAAATTAACTAATCAATTATACTGGGTCAATTGAAACTTCCTGAAAGCTAACAGAAATTCTCTATGTGTTTTAGCTTCAAAAGAACACTCCTCACTGGTTGCAGAATTTCACACCAAGTCTGATCCATGACAAAAGAGCCATGCTAAAAGAACATGTTTAAAGAACAGTTACATTTTTCTCCAATATTTTCCAGTCATGTTAACATGATGTGTCATGTTTGCTAATAGCAAAATGCGTCATGTGGAATTGTCTGAAACAGGAAAGTTTGGATTCAGGGTTTGGGTGCTTTCTTGTGGGATGCTTTTAATGGGATGGAATTATTTAAACCTGAGAAAATATGTTAATGCTGGTTTTAGCTAGTTTGAGAAAAAGTCTTCTCAGCAGAGTCCTCGTATCAGTCTTTATAATGCCAGGTCAGAGACAGAGCTGGTGGTCACTGTTCAGCTTGTCATGAGGTTTGGTTTGGTTTTCTTTTTGATGTCTCATGTTGTTACTGAGACATTTTTCAGACACTGCTTCTGAATGCGTTTTCAAAGCAAAGGCATCAAACTTGAGGAAGTGGCATTTGAAACACATTCCCTGAAGTTTTCATGCACTTTATTCTGTTTTGAAAGAAAATAGTGGCCAGTCTGCAGTTGACAGCTGCAAATGAAGTTGCTGCTGTGGTCATAGGTCCTTGGCATTGTTGAGCATTTGAAAGTTTTTGTCTTAGACTCTCAAAATTGGCAAGTCTGGTTCTTGTACTTGGCTGGGAGGTTTGCCCGTAACTTCTAAGAATCAGAGAATCATAAAATTGCTCACAGTGGAGTGTTCCTTGTGAGATGAGAATTTGAGCATATTCTGCTGAATGGATTTATAATGGACTGCAAGAATTGAAATCTTCTGATGTGTGATTTCTAGTAACTGGAAGTGGAAGTAGTGAACTTTTGTTTTGAAGGCCAAGGAAACAAATGCAGGGGTGTTTTGTTTGTTCCTGAGACTAAGGTGTGTTGCCTATTTTCTGTCATAAATGCAAAGATCTTTGAAGTCAAAAGAAAATACAGAACTTCTGAATGGATAGCAAACCCTCGTATGCATCTGCTAAATAAATGGGTGCATTCTCTGTGCCTTTGTACTCTCTTCACGAACAATGAATCAAGTTACACTAGCTGTCACAACATTCATTTCAATAGATTTCCTCAAAGTACCTTCTAGCGTGTGATGCAGCAGAGCAAGACATTCAGTGCCTTTTACTTTCAATAAAACCACTAATCCACTTTTTAGTGGCATTTTTTTCATCACTTCTACATCACTTGTGATGAAGGAGAGACAGTTTTGCAAGTTGCCATGACTTCTCATAGCAGAAAGGCATTGTAAATGTCCTTTCTGAGCATACAGTTGGAGAGAATCAGATTCAGAAATGTTTCATTTATAGAAAAAATTTCACTATAGTGTAGATCCAAATTTAGTAGCTGACTGATGCCAGGGATTTCATCTTAGAGCTTATGAAACGTTCATATTTCTTGACTATATTTTCTGACATTTGATGGATGTATGACTGTGGATGTCATTTATCTTTCTGGTTAACAGTTAGATGTAGTGACATGTGCTTTGAAATTCTTTCCCGCTTTTCTGTCTGCAAGTGTGTGGTATATCATGATTGCTCTCTTATTTTTTTCGCATTTTTTTTCTTTTTTTTTTTCTACCTTAATATCCCTAAAAACTTTTTTACTTTTTTCTAGCTTAAGACATATCAAAGTTTATCAATACATTTATTTTACTTTTGAGGCTTTTTTGTTGTAATTATTATTTTCCAAAGTCATAATGATTGAAATGTGAGGAGTTCTGGTTTATTTACTGTTTGCATTACAAGACAAAATACTGAATATTATCTAAAACTTCACTCATTCAGAGCAGCTAACATTCACAAGCTCCTTGGGCATTGTTGGTATTTGTTACTTCTAGCTTTTTCTTGCATCAGCTTTACATGATTGTGTCCATTGTAGTTGCATGTGGACTTGCTCTTGGGATGCAGTGCAGTCTGAACCAGTAGAATATTTCTAAGGCAAGTACTTATAGCAGGCAGTCAGATTAAATACCAGCAAAACTACCTGTAAAGGCACTCTGAGTAGTTTGATCTCACTGACTCTTTAGCTCTGCACCCCTTAAAAATCATAAGAAGAAAAATCCCCAACTTTGTAGCAGAAATAATTTTGGAGGAACAAAGCTGAGATTATAGACTCAAGATAATATGGTGGAGAAGTGTGAAGATGAAGTTTGGGTCCATGAAGTGTTATGCAGTTGGAGTTGTACTTGGATTTTGAACATTAACTTCCTTTCAGAACTTTTGTCCCTCAAATACATTTAATTTGGAGGCTTGTTATATAAATGAGTATTGAAAGAAGGTGGGGGGAGGACCTGCCTGATTCTGCAGAGTCGGCTATAGATGCTGGAGATGGCGCACTTGTTTTGACAAATGTGTCATGATTTGTTTGTTCCACTGGAACTTGTCCTCAGTCCTGAGGAAGGTCAGTAAATTACCTGCATCTTGCTTGGAGAGGCAAAGTTTTCTCAAAATATCTTCAGGCCAAAAAACCCACAAAAAGAGATATTAATTTTGTATAAAAAAAAAATCTTAAAAGCCCAAAATGTGTCTCTGTGTGTGTGTGTGTGTGTGTATATATATATATAAATCTTAGAACAATACATTATGAGTATTTTTAGCTCATTTAAATGGGATAATGCAATCTGGTAAAAGCTTGGATTCCACAAAAATGAGTAGATAAAGGTATTTGTATTCCACACTCAAGCATATCATCATAAACTGAATTCTGTGGTATTTGAGGAGACATAGAAAGTGTTTCTGGCATCTTTAAATCGAAATTTCATCACTTTCAGTGGGGTGGCTCAGAAAAATAGTTTGCTTGATCCAGTCTGATTGTTCACCTGTGTATGTCTGTTACTGCCAATAACGCAGAACTGTAGCAGCACAGACAGGCACTCCAGAGGGTCTTTAGGGATTCAGAAGTCAACTTTCAATTATGTGTATATGAAAACTTAAAATATTTTTATAAACAGGGAAAAAAACATCCCTAAAACCTTTTATATGTCTCTGTGTCTATTTCCCCATGGACAAGTTGTCTGCGCAGTACAAGGCATAGGTGCAGTGGGACACACTGGAGCAGGGTGTGTAGGCTCTGGCTTCTGTGGTGTCTTTGAGCTCCAGTGGTATCTCCGCTGGTAAGAAGAAGCTGATGGGAATGGTTCTTGTTTTCTCCAGTCGCACTCATTCTCCTTGAGGGAAAGGCAGTAGCAGCCTCAAACATTTGCTTTTGGGGAACACTGTAGATGTTCTGTATACACTAGCTATAGTATATATAGAACATATATACTGGTATATACTAGCTATATAGATGTTCTATATATACTAGCTACTACTCCACAGTAGCTAGTATAGGACTGGGACGGATCTGGCTGTTCCCCAATGTTTCCATCCTTCTCATTCTGCTTGCAAGGAGATCGTAGCTTATGGTATGACATAGCTAAAACTAGTAAAGCAAAAAAACCCAAAAAAGCTACTTCTAGTCTTTACCAGACTAGAATAATAATAATAATAACAGTCCACATAATCCCATTGACGTTCTGCCTGAATAAGGCAAGAGAGACCAAGGCATAAAGAAAGGAAAAGATGGCTTCTTTTATTGGCACTGCTTCCTTAGTGTAGTTCAAACTGTGAAGCGGTGGCCCCTGCACCGTATACCCAGTTTGTAGCAAAACCCACTACTTTGGGGATTAAACATTTAAGGATACCACATAGAAGTAAGTAGTTTGTTGCTTTCTCTACTTTTCACAAAGCTTCATGTGTTCTTTTGTGGTATCCCTTTCATTTGGTATCCCTTCTGTTTTTATAAGAAATGAAGTCTTGAGGAATACTGTTCCCTATGCATACTGGGTTTTTTTTGCATAACTACTAAATGTCAATGAAAACATTGGGTGATCTCTTGCTCACATTCTCTGCCTTCTTTGTGTCTGTATGATTCAGCTTCCTCCTGTTGCCTTGCTTCAGTGCTGTGCCATGATTTCTGAGTTTCCTCTTTCCTTTTCTTACAGAGGCTGTGCAACTAAGAAAAAAATCACTCTGAGGATACTTGGAAAAACTACAATTGGACCAATATATCAGTTTCTTTTCTTCCTTTTTGCTGCTTTCTATGCCAGTTCTTCAAAAGTTCATTCCATTTCTCTCCTTCCTGTCTTTCTCCATTCTTTTCTATTTTTATATCCTGCTTCTCTCACCACTTTTCTTTCTCTTCTTAGCAGCCATGTTTTTCATGTCTTCACATTTTTGTGTACCTTTGCTAAGCTTATTCTACTTTCCTGTCTCCGTGTCCTCTTAACTAAGTTGACTAGTTATTTTATCTGTGGTACCTTCAACACCATCCTTGGTATCCTTATTAGTAAACGTAGTACTAGTTTCTCATCTTACTTTTTTCTTTGGCAGTGATTTTCTCTTTATTTCCATTTCCTCCTCTCTGGTGTCTTACGTGCTTACTGATCTGTCAGGTCTCTTCCATGTCTTCACATAGGAATGACGTTTGTAGAAAAGAATGCTGTCATGTCCTGTGTCTAGTACCTGACTAAGTTCTCCTGTCTATACCAGTAATTCTGATTATAAGAATAAATTTCAAGCAATTACATGAAGAGTAATACTAAATCCCTTAAGAAATGGTTGCTTTTCGGGAAGTTCTCTTATGCTAAATTTACGTATTGAGTAGGTTTTGTTATGTTTGTGTTTGGGCAAGAAACATAATGGTATCTTATGAGATTTTCAGTGGCTTTCAAAATAGGTTCTTTATAAAAAAATTCCCCATTTTTATTAATACTTGTTTTTCTACATTTCATTTATGGTTTACAGCATGAATAACGTGAGGCACAAGTTGTGCATGAATGAGCTCTGCAGCACCTGTCCTAGAAGCAGAATCTTATAACCACTTGGCTCGCTGCCCTGAACTAGATACTTAGAAGGCAAAACACCCCCTACTTCTTTCTACTTCTGTGTTATTGTGGATGTCACTCTGTGTGTATGTGTATTTTACTGTACCTATATATTTAAGCTCACTTACCTTTTCCACAGTCTTTTGAACATTTATTTGGATTCTTTAAAGAAAGTCACAACTAAAGGTCCTTTGAAGACCTGTGCTGTTGTTATTGATAGTCTTGGGGCATAGCAAAAGCTTTGTGGAGTAAACTACTGACTTAAATACAAGCTGTATAACTGAATGTGAGGACCAGGCTTCACTGCTGGTCACTGTGAGTGTCCTTGAAACCATATATGATAAAAATCTGTATCACAAAATATACAGGCAATGATCTGTTTCAGTAAGTAGTACACAGTGTTAATTTTGTGAGATGTTTGATCACTTTTTATCAGAAGAATGACCTGCATATTTGAATGCCCTTTTTATGTGGCACACTATATAGGGAAGTGAAAGCTAAAGAAAGCTTCAGAAATGAAGTGTAGAGAGAGGAAAATGCGCCTTTATGGCTCTTTCAGAAGTCTAGAACTTCCTGTATGAAATAATGGTCACCTAATTTTTTCTTTTCCCTAGCAGAAACCTCAGTCTGTTGTGAAGACAGCTCAGTAAGGACATGCCACCAGACAGAAGGTCCTTGGTGAGAGGGTAGTGGCAGGACTTGCTAATCAGAGTTCTTGCTGGCTCTACGAACCCCTCTTAGATTTCTTATACTTACTATTTTTCTTATATAGCACTTCTTTCAAGTCTTTTTCAACTTTGCATATGACAGCCCATCCTTTGCAGTGAAACTAATGAGAAATAATGAGTTGCATAAATTACATGCCTTTTCTTTTTAAGATTACCTTTCTTGATTGTGTAGCTTTTATTTTTTCGCCTTCATAAAAGAATTCCTTTGGTGATAGTGGCTGCCTGGTTTGTTACTCAGAGTTCACACTCTTTTAGACTACCTTTGAAGTTCACAGAAAAACCATGGCAGCTCCATGTCTTGTCTTTTTTTCCTGGTTGTAGTGTCCTGCTGCGCAATTCTCTTCTGCCTCTTCCTTTAACAGATAGAGGTGACACATTCATCTGTTATTGGCAGAATTGGGTATTTTGTAGGTTCAATCCATGTAGTGCTGTCTCTGTTACTCCTTCATGTGCAGTATTTCAGAATGGTCATCTTCAGACTTACTGGAATACTTATTACTGTGATCTAAATTGTGTGACCTCTTTTTATCAAGTTCACTCTTCTTTGTAATATACAAGAAGAAGAGCAAAACCCTCTTTGTCCACAGAATTACATGGTTTCTGAAAAAGTGCAAGCTGTAAACACATTTGTGATTTCATGCTGATATTCTGATGTTCTTGATCTGAGTTTGAAATCATATGAGGTGAAAATTCATCATAGTGATCAAGGTTATGTTCTCTTTAGCATAAGATACATTTGTTCTTACCTTATACCCCTTTGATTCTTACATAACTATTTACTTATATTTTTTGTAGATAAATTGACATGATGTGGAGCAACAAGTCAAAAGAGGTGCCTCTGCAAAATCTGAGGCATAACCAAACAAAGGATTCTGCCAGAGGTAGGGATTTTCTCAGTTTTATTGCTTTGTTTTGGAAGATGATGTTGTTTGAAACTTTAGGGGGTTCTTACAGAAAGTATTCTCTTGCCTCAATTTGGAAGTGAAGACTGTGTGTTATATGGCTTCCTTTTTGCAGAGATAGCAGTTTCATATTCTGATCAGCAGTTATTTGCTGATCTGCATTAGGAATTGCCAGGCTATCATACGGTTGCCAAGATGGCACAGAGATGGATTTTATTTTTTTTTTTTTAGTACTGTAGAGGAGGAGCAGTGCAGGAACAGAAACTGAACTGTAGGCTCTTGAAAGAAGTGACGAGGCTGAGAGGCAGTAGCTTCTGACTCTTGCTCAGTTCCGAAGTGGTGAAGAGCTAAGGACACTTGAGTAGCAGTAGTACATCTCAACTAGGATGACTTGCAGTACTTCTGTCTCCCTGAACTGGAGAAATCCTGTTTGCTTTCTACTGTCATGTAATTACAGTACATCCCTGGGAGGAAGAAAGCTCTAGTCTGTAGAGCTGATTTGCATGTTAAGTCTGTGGTTCAAGATTAGTCTTACGATCTCCACTATGACAAAACTGGACTCCAGAAGCTACTTTGAAAGTAGAGGCAGATTATTATTTTTTTCTGTAAGAGGACATTATTGCTGATTGTTTTCTGTGATATGCTCAGTTTCTTTTAAAATTACATACTTTGTGAAACTGAGGTGTTCTACAGACATTAAGCACTGTCTTTCGATGTCAAAGTGAAGTTGTTTCTATGCTACTTCCTTACAGTAACGCAAAGGAAGAGGGTTATCTTACCTGAAATAAAATTGGCAGCTTTTCAACTATAAGGAAAATACTTATTTATTTAAAAAACCCACTCTGACCCTACTACTCTCGATGGTTCTGACACACATTAAGGTTTTGGATGTTGTGTTGTATAAACCATTACATTAGAAGAAAACCGTTAGAATCCAAAAGAAGAGGGGAACTGAAAATACTGCTGTATCCTATTGACCTAGTTTGTGCAAAGAGCAAGTGCTATTTGCTTAGAATAAAAGTCTGAAGTTGATTAGTGCCTCCTGCTTTTATTCTTTGCAAGCATTGCTACTACTTTGTTTGTTAGATGCACAGTTCAAAACTCACATGTTCAAAACTTGTTGTTGAGTGGAGTCTTTCAGTGATCATGTATTCATGCTTAATTTACTGAAGAAGAAAATGGAAGGGAAAAAAAGTAGTTAAACTATAGTGTAATGGAAAAATGCAAAATATTTGCATTGGGGTAGATAACCAGCTTTTATTTTGTCTTCTAAACAACTTCTATAACATGGTAGATTCGATTTCAAGTGTAATAATACAATCAACTTAACGTAGTGAACTCATTAACATTACATACTCATTTTACATTACATACTTTATTGCTGTGGTAGGATGAATTTTGACTGATAACAGCCTCTCATAGAGGAGACTGACAGGCTGGAATTGAGTCATTAGAAGAATCTGATTAGTGAGCCCATGAAAATTCTTTTGAAGCAACATTTTATTTCATTGTTTTCCATGTATTAATGTATTTCTTCCCTCCCCCTCCTGCCCCCTGCTCTGTAAGATCTAACTGCAGCATGGACTACTTTTTCTCAGACTAAGGCTGCTGTAAGTACTTGTTCTTACTCCTTTTCAAATCGGTTAATGGCTACAAAACTTTTAACTAAGGTATTGTTTTGTTCAGTGATTGTTAAACAGTTTAAAATAAGGCAAGCAGTTGGAGTACATGCATGTTGGCCATTGTTGTATCTTGGAAACAGTTTTTCATGTGCAGCAGAAGAAATGTTTGCCACAGCAAGCTCAATCTTGAGTGTAGGTAACACATGCTGAGTCTTGAGTTTAGTATTATCTTTCTATTTAGAAAGTGGTGACTTATGAAAACTTGGAAAAAATAGCTCTCTCCTGCTTACTGGTCAGAAACTGGGACAACATCAGTGTATTTCATTTCCCATCTTTGAGCACTGGAATTGGTGTCTTTCTACAAGAACTTGACTAGTTTCTGAAGCCTGGTTTCAGTGAAGCCAAATAGCTTGTTTTGTCATGGAATTCAGCTCTTTCACATAGCCTTGTCCCTCTCTCTTTTTTAATAGCTTAGCATCAGTGTGGGGGTTTATGTGTGGAATCTTGTATCATGCTCGATTTTGAAAAGAATATTACAGAATTTTTTCCAAGTGAGGTTAATATTTCACTCAGGCCAAGCATTAAGACTCTGCATGGCATGTTATTATTAAATTTTAATTTTAATTTTTTCACAACAGCCTACTTATGGAAACAGAAATATGCAGCAAGACCTAATTTAGATAATCCTTTTAAACAAAACTTAATAATCTGATGTAGTTTCTGGCCATAAGGCTGTGCAGTTTTGCAGTATCAGCCTTGTGAAATTGCTTTTGCCTGTGGCTTTATTCTTTATGAAAATGAGGAAAAATTTGTCACATTATAGGAATAAAACCCTGTAGCCTAAAAACTGAAAACACTATTCTAATTTGCATTATCTTCAAATTCTAGCTACGTCATATAGAGAACAAATTGGAAATAGCTCCCACCAGCACGGCTGTATTTGATTCTGTCATGGATGCCAAGAAGCCCTCTGCTAGTGCTAGCAGGAAAATAAGCAGAAAAGGTATGTGTTATTGAGAACATAGTGTGTAAGGCAGGGTAAAGCCACTGTGATCTGGGAAAAGTGGATTTCTCCTCCCTGCCCTCACATAGTCTCCTGCTAATTATCTTTATTCATGAAACTAATTGCCCAAGAGAAACTAATGTTTTCTTCCCTTAGCTTAGGAAGGAAAGTGTGCTATCACAGTCACTTGGTTACAGGGAGGGACAGGACTTTCTCATGTTGTGAGTGAGCAGTGTTTATCCCGTTCTCATACCATAGTTCTGGGGGGTGTTGGGTAACAATTGTTTACACTGGACTAGCTGTTTCTATTTTTTAGTGTTTGTTAACTGTTACACCCTGATAGAATGATAAATCTGATGCTCCCTTTATTTCCTTTAAGGAAAACATTTGCTTCTAAGAAATAAGCCCTAGTTTTAAATACTATTTAGAGCGTTCTGGTAGTGTGCTGCTGGAGAAGGACAGACAGGTCGACCTCTAGTGGCAATACAGCTTTCACAAATTTAATTACTTTTAATTGATGTTTAAACATTATTATCTATCTTTAAATGTGATCATTGTTTCAAGTACGTACCACCTTGCTCCTAGTTGCTGAAATCAGCTTGTTGAAAAAGAGAAGTAGTACTTTAAATGCTATTTTGGAGTGCTGCTCAAACCTAAGAAAAACTGTGGTCTTAATTGCTCCCCCAAGAGTTTTCTCGTTGTGGAGAGATAGGTACATAAAGAATTCTTTGGTTTCTGCTTCAGCTTCCCGGTCCTCCAGCCAAAATAAATCAAGCAAGGAGAAATCCTCACGCAGCCCTCTTCGAGCGACCACTCTTGAAAGCAACGTGAAAAAAAGCAATCATGTAGAATTTCGTGAACCACTAGCTTCATACAGGTTAGTGCTGAGAAAGTTGACTATTAAAGAAAAATATGCTAAGATCAGAATTAAGCTAATAGTGACGTTTTTGACAGCTGCTCAAAAAATGATTTGCTTCCTCTCCTCACCCACCCACATGACCAGCATGTGGTGTTGGACAAAAGTGTCTTCCTTTAAAAAAAAAAAATACAAATTTATTTATCATTCAGTGAATATGAGTTTAAAACCAGATGTCTTGATATAGAGCCAGATCATCAAATTAATGTGGCTGTGGCCTCAGTGGCCTGATAAGTTTGATAGGTTTTTTGTTTCAGTTATAAGGACCAAAAAGAGTATTTCCTCCTGTTTATCCAACTTTGTTTCATTAGTTCTTCATCACATATTCCCAAATAAGACAGTGTAGAGCAAGAACATCTAGTACTAAATTTGCATTCAGTTCATGTGTGTGAGAAATCCAAAGAAGAATAGCTGTATCAAGGAGAAAAAGTGGCATGGAATATTGGAGGCCATAGAGCATGGTGGGGTATGAGGAATGAAGGAAAATATGGAAAGCCTATTTTTCTTAGTCTTTGTTAAGGGCCGTAATGAACAGAAGATGCCACAAAAACTTAGAACCTGCAGCAGAAATAAACTATCTATAACTTGCTGTAATATCAGAGCCTAAAAGACTTCTACCATAACTTCTTTAATTCTTTGTGTTTTTTAAGCAGTGTGTGTTCTTTGCACAGGCATCCCTGATGATTAGCTTTGCTGGGTTGGTAATAGTCTTCTTATTGGATTCTACCACATAGTTTGCATATTTTTCTAAATGTTCTCCCAGTGAATTGGGGGTTGCTCTTGACTGATTAGAGTGGAGTTGGGACAGTGGTATTTTTTGAAATTCCACTAGATCTCCATTAATAATCGTTATCCTAAGATCTGAGTTTTAGTCTCCTTTTCTACTTGTCAGTTGTGAGGCTTTTCTCCTTGTTTGATGCATGGGAGGCTGATGTGAATCAGTTGTGTGATCTTGGGTCAGTTTTGTTGTCTTCCCTATCTGGAATAGCTTACATCAGTTATTTGCTTCTAAACTATGTGGTAAATTTAACGGACTCTAGGGAAAAGAAGAAAATGAGAACAGCTAGACTCCTGCTGTTACATCCAGGTGGAAAGAATGGCTTTCTTACAGTAAAAAGAACTGTGTGGCATTGGGGAGGTTAATTTGGGAAGTAACGTCAGAGCTGCTAGGTTAGCATATTAGTCCTGCTCTCAGAGCAGCCTGTGGTCAATGCTTAAAGTGTGCGTAGGAAAACAAAAGCCAGAATAACGGGTAAAACAATCTGCTTGTGTGTATATTTATATACACTTTAGGTGAAATTTTGTGCATTTAAACCACTCAATTTTTATGTGGATTGGACAGCAGTGTGCTACTGGGGAAATATAGGTAGACAATTTCACAAATACAGTGTTATGACTTGACTTGAGGTCTGTTCTTTAAACATACTTGCTGAAGAAGCAAACCAGGTAGCGCAAGTGCCAGATTTTAACATCTTCAGCCTCTCACTGGTGAAAACATTAAATACAAAATGCTAAGAGATCCTTAGTTTGTTGAATTTTTAAGCTCCCAGTAGGCTTTAAATTTGTTGCAATACATCCAGTTCAGTCTGAAGTTCTTGTCAGAGGCTTGCCTTTTTAATGCTCAAATATAGGACAGGGTTTTCTTGTGCAATTTATTTGTTTTCTCAGCTAATGGCTGTGCTGTGAAGAAGCTGGGCATTGCTTTGTTTTAGAAAAGTGTAAAACAAGTTTTACGCTTGTTTTTTATTTTAAGTTGTTTTTAAACTGAAGGGTGACATTACTGTTTGCTGATCTTCTACATACCCTAAATTCAGCTCTTCAACTTTATATATAGTCATGTTCAGGCAGAAAGTGCAGAAAATGAAATTTTTAACAGGAAACCTCTTTCAGTTTTATTACACTTGTGCTATTAGATGTGTGGTGATGAAACTTTAAAAGAGCTTACCTTTAAAGTGGAGATGAGGTATGGGAAGTCATTCTTACAGTTAATGAATATGCTGATTGCTGGCTTGGAAGGTCATACAGTGTATTTCTGATGGTGACTTCTTTTTTTCCTTCTGTTACACCAGGGATACATATAGTTCTCTGTCTTATCATGGTTCCAGCCAACTTGAGGCCAAGCAATTGCTCTCTAGTTTGGACTTCAGCGAAGCAGAAGGGAAGATGGAAATAATAGGCCGTATGATACATGATCGAGATGAGCGGGATCTACGCAGCAGAGATTTTGAAAGCCCATGTTCTTCTGCTGCAGATGAGACTGTTGTTAGGTATTTGAATGACCGACCCGCAATTGATGCCTTGCAGAATAATGAGGCATTTCTTAAGGTTGCAACACCTCCAAGACTGGATGAGGAAAAAAATAGTGGCTCTGGAGGAGATGAGAGTACCACTAAAACTCCTGAGAGTAACACATCCCAGGACAGTGAACTGAAAGTGTCTTCCTCTTCTGCCACCAGTACTTCTAATGTTCATAGGCTGGAGATTTTGAAACAGCGACAGCATGATGCTAAGTTGGAGAAGCTGAAGGAGCGGATTCGGAAGCAGTGGGAGCATTCTGAAGAGTTGGGTAGCAGATGGCAACACTCAGGCTATGTTGAGCAACCTGTCGTGATCACGAACACGGGGAATGCAGTAACTCCCAAAGTCAGGAAAGTGGCAACTGCACCTGCTGCTCCATCATACAAAGGTATGGACGTGCAGAATCCCTCCCTCTTGATTATACATGGTGAAGGAGCGGAGTTCAGTTCATTGAGCAACATGTCAAAGCATGGATGTGGCTCATAACTGTGTTTGGTAGTACAGGAGTGGAATAGCATGGTTTGATCAAAGATACGGACAAGAAAGAAAAAAAATTATTGCCTATTTAAAGAAGTGTGGATTCTTTTGAAATTCTTCCTGTCTCATTACAAATTACTATATAAAAAAAGCACACCCTATTAGCATTTCATTTTATTTCAGTATGTTTTTTATGGTCCCAGAGCTTATTGATTGAGAAAGCCTTTCACATTTTTAATAATCTTTTTTTCACCCAGTTTACTGTTTTTCAACTGTGAGCAACTGACAAACTGGTATATTGCTGTCTTCTAATTTGGGATTAGAAATTCAAGTACTTCCTTTCTTACTTGGCAGCTTCCCACCCCTTCCACCCTGAAAAAGCTTTATTTACATTTTTTTGCAGTTATTTTAAACTCTTAAATTGTTTACTTTCAGTTTTTTTGAAACAAAAATTCGCACTCCAGATGGGAAGATCTGGCATGAGGAAGAATTTCACATTAGTCAGGAGTTGTATAGAGATATAGCACTACAGTTAACAGGTGAGACAAACTGACTTGATTAAACCACACAACCTGTTCTTAAGAGGCAGAGAAGTATATTTTGAACAAGTCTACAAAGTTCTGGAAACAAAAAATCGAAGCAGTGACTGTTAAATATATTTTATTCTTTACACGGGAGGAATAACTCACTGAACGCTTGAATGAATAAAAAAATCCATCTTCCCATTCTCTCATTAAAATACTTTTAATAGGAAACCAATACTGAAAAGAGTCAAAAGATGGCTTTTCTTTGAAACAGACAAAAAACCCAACCCATAAACAACTCTTTGTTAGAACAATTTTTATTTAATTTTTATATGTGTCTGCATGAATGAATGCAATTTCCTGTTGAAAAGCACAAAGCCAATTCGCTTTTTGTTTTGATGAAACCTGTATTATCTCATGGGAACAGTTAGGGTTTTTTTGGGCATTTTTAACACTGTTATGTTGGAGCCTGCATTCTGTAGTCTTCAATATGTTGTTAACAAATTGTGGGTTCCGAAGCTGCTGTGGAAATTGTTAGTAGTTTAGTTGGAACATACAGGTAGCTAAAGGGGAGATGGGAGTTGTCTGCTGTGAAAAGTCTTTAGGAATACTCATTTAAAATAGATTAGGTAGCATGCAGTAAGGGTGGTGGTGAGATTATATGGCATTAACTTGATTTAATATCACTGAACTTGTAGAACTGTGTTATAACAAGTTTTGAAGTTGTTGGAGAAATTTGTGTCCTAGAGATTTGCACACATGCACTTTTTTAGAGGACTCTTCCCTGGATTCCTTGAGGAGGGGGAGAACAGGTAGATCAGAAGAAGATTTAAGAAATCTTATAAATCTTTATTTTATTTCCTCTACAACTTTCACCTTCAGTATTATAAGGCTTGGATAGGATATGGGAGGGGAGACTCTATAACTTTGCATTGAAAAAAGAACAGAATGTCTTAACTTTGGTATTTATTCCACACGGAGGCGTAGGAAGGAAGGTTGAATGCTAAAAGCTTAGAAAACTGTTACTCATTCCTCTTTGGTTAATGGTCTTTTGGAAAACATTAAATGTCATTGTTGCAAAATAGCAACACAGGAGAAAAGATCTTTTTCTAGGTGATGCGTTCATTTAGCAACAAAGTATTCTGATACCTAAAACTGTGAGCAAAGAGGATAAAAAAGATGTATCTGCTTAACAGTTACACTGCTAAAAGACCAAAACAGTAACACATGCTTTATGTTCTCAAATGTACTGCTCCAAGACCCAGTCTTTATTAATTTTTCATTTTGAAAAACTGTAGTACCATTGGCAGCTCATTTCTCTGGGTGATCAAGGGTAGGATGCCCAAGTGTGCGTTTTGATTTGCTAGGCTGATTACAGTGGAGTGCTGTAAGGTTGAATTGCTTTTGACAGACTGACTTGGGGGAGAGCGAGGAAATCAGGTGAATGAAAAGGAAAGGAATGGAATACAAAATCCTTCAAGAGGCTCTAGTTTTGCAGCTTAAAAATTTGCATATTAAAAATAAACTTTCTTATTGGTCAATACATTGAAAACCAGAGGAGTATGTGATGAGATTGTAAACTTGTAGGCATCTTCGTATGCTGATAGTATAGTGGCTGGTATAAAAATTATTAGATTTCAGTGCAGCTTGACAAGTACTGAGGAATTTTTCTGGAATCACTCATAAAAAAACTCTTATTCAGAAAGAAGAGCCACTTCTTTTCAGTAAAGTTGTTTTTCAAATACTCTATTCAGCATCAGCCTATGAAAGTAATGAAGCATGTGAAAATTTCCAAAGACTTTTAATCTATGCTAGCATTTAATTTTTTTGGGTTTTGTAGTTTTGACAAGCAAAATGTAAAATAATTAATGAGCTCTTCGTACAAATCCAGAGTTTTTAGATGTTTTGTTGAAGAGGTCCTATTAAAAAAAGACATTTGGATCATGTGTTCAGTGGGCTTCTGCCTACTGAAGGAAGGAGCAGTGTGTGTGTTCACCCGTGCTCCTGTCTTGATGCCAAGCAAAGAACAACTGTTGTGGAACATGTCTGCTTTCTGACCTGAAAAGATAATATTGAATAACTGATTCCAAATAATCAAATGCTGGTGCTGCACATAATGTATTCTCTAAATGATTTTTAGGTTGTCGCATTATCTATCCATGAGTTAATTCTGTATTAAAGGTACAGCCTTTAAAATACAACCTAGGGTTTTGGGAGTGTACAGTCAGTTGTATCAAAACTGTTCTGTGGTGCTAAAATAAACTATATAAGATTTCTAATATCTTTAGAGGCATTGTTCTTCACTGTAACAAGATTTTTACATGTAAGTGTAGACCATACAGAACATCTTTTTCTTTTGTTTAGCAGTTAGGCTAAAGGATATTGTATGGACCCCAAGCTTCCAGTAATTCTGTCTTGAAATATGTTCAGGGCTTGCAGTACTAGAACGAAACTGCTGTAGTGTGAATAGAGTGAGTAGGAGGCAGCCTTCAGTTTCCTGGTATCAGGAAGGAACTGTTTGTCACTAGAAGAGGTGAGAAGGCAAGCTAGACTTCTGTAAATGCAGTCTCTGAGGCCTCTGGTACTTGATGAATTGGTTATGTCTTCCCTGCACTTGTCAGCCTCAAAGACAACTGGAAAATTTGTAAGGGAAGGATATTAAAAGGGAGAAAGACTCTTAAAATTCCTTTCCTATATCCTTTAATATGACTGTTGTTCTCTCTCTTCACTTCCTATGGGCATCCATTAGAGAGTGGATTCAGCTGAAATTAGGGACTGTAAAAGTCAGTGTTAGCATCTAAATAAAGCTTCCTGTCTATCCATGGAGAGGTCATTTTAGGTTGTCTGATCACGATCTTTTACTTAAGGGGAATAGGAAAACAGTGATTCTAATGGCCGTGGAGTTCCTTATCTACAGATCACTTTGGGATTAAGAGCATCTTCAAGGCACGCAAACTAAAGTGCTTTAGGAAATCTTTGACCATGTCCAGTGTAGATTGCTGAGACCAGATATACAGCTTGCCTCTCCTTGAGCAATGCTTGCCTCTGCTTTGTACCTTAGGGAGCTGGGAAACCCACTCAGTGGGGTGGTGGTTGAGGCACATTTCTGGTTTCCTTTTTTTCTGTGCCTTAATGTAAGGACATGGTAAAACATGACTATATCTTTGGTAAGTGTTCCTGGCATCTCTAAAGGCTAAAACCTAACTGTTGTAAATGAGGGCTCAAGTGATACAGAATAGTTCTGCATCACTGGGTGAATTCTGTGACAAGTCTTGCAGAAAGCAGAGCACACGGGTATCCTGTCTTCCATGCTCCAGCATGGCGGCAATGAGTGAATGTCCCGTTGTGCGTTAATGTGGAAGCAGCAGCCTGTGTGTTTCAGAAGTGAAGGAACTATGTATTCTTGTGGAACATTAATTCTGAAAAATATAAAATGTGTAGTAGGAGAGAACGAGCAATTGTTCCTGTCAAACTGTCAACATTTCTTTTAAATTTTAAAATGAACTTTGTAAAGATGTATTATGGCATTGCTGTGGGTTTGCTGCATTCCAGTGGGTAGGTAAACAGCACTTGATGGACAATTTTCATGCTACAGGGATTTTAAAATGCTGGACTGGGAGTAGTTGATCTCAATATATAATCTGGGAGAGTCAGTGAGTTTTATTGTGTTTCTCCAAGTTCTATTTTTTCAAGGTAAATGTTGAAGCAAGCTTGTTATTCTATGTTCTTTTCTGCGGGATATCACTTAACAGCTTCTGTTTGTTTTTAGAGCATTCAACAGTGAAAGGAAAACCTAGTGAGAAAAACAAAGAGAAAAAAGCAACCAGACCAGTGCGGAAAGTACAAAAACTGACGCAGTTGTCAAGTCCAGAGTCCAAACAAGGTGACTAGCTCTACTGTAGAGGGAAGGCTGTCACGTGTCCTTCAGAGATGAGTTTTATCTCAAGAAATAAAGAGAAATTAAAGCATATTGTTTCCAAAGTCTTCTCAGATATGTGACAGTGCTGCTGTTGTGTGTTTGTAGACTATATGCTGCATTGGGGATGTGTGTGTTTTTGTTGTCGGTTGGTTGGTTGTTTGATTTGTTTTAATTTTCTGCCTTTCCACTCACTGTGCACACTTTATGGAAACTGCTGAAGAGTGTGTATTTCTTGGGGTGGGGTGGGGGAATGGGTATCCTTAGGTATCAGTCAGGCCAACACAGACAAAAAGTAGCAATAGCTCTGTTCGGATCCTTCTTCTGTTTTGCTTGTGTCGAAGCTGATTAGTGTCTGACCTACAACTCAGTGAGTAACACTGAGGAGAGGAATGGAGATTATATTGAAGTCGGTGCCAGTGGGACTTGCCAAGTTGCCCTCATCTGTAAAGAGGGATTGCAGCGAAAGGTGTTCGCTTGCATGATTGCTCGGTGGAGAAGCAGAGAACAGATGTCCCTCTGGCTTTTCTCTGGCTGTTGCTTTTCTATGTCGTTTGTCAAATTTTGCTGTTCTGCACCTTCAGTTCTGGCTTGAGCCATTACTGGATTTTTGAGTTAGTGAAACTTGTAAAAATCTGTTCCTTGATAAGACTTACAAATTTTTATATTTATAAAGGAATGTTTATTTCTTTATCCAGTTAAGATTTCCACCCCACACTGTTGTCTGACATTTCCACTGTGTATCAAGTAAAATTAAAGTATTAGGAGAAGATGATGTGAGATTACTATAAGGCACTCCTCTACAGTAGAAAATTGAGTTAACTGTATGTAGAATTCTGTCAGTGCTTCTTTGTTTTCCAGTAATGTTAATCTTTGATTGTGTGTAGCAAAAGAATTAGGAAGACTTCCAACATCTGCTTTGCGTTTGGTTTTGTTTTTCATACAAAGTAAGTAGTTATGACTGCAATCCCACTACAGAGCAATTTTTTTTTCTTTAAATACATGTGAGATTAGGTATCTCTTGCACCTCTAAAGGTTTTATATTTCTCCTTACATACAGTGACCCATAATTGGTAAACACTTTGTTAAAGAAAAAAAAATGCTTTAAAAATTATTACAAAGGGTTTTTTTGAGTGAATGCGCTTCTGCAAGCTGTAAATCATGAAGCTGCATGTGAATATTTTGTGATAATGAATACTAATACTTTAAGTGATAATATGGATTTGCTCCTTCCTATGCTGATCAGTTTGTACTTAAGGAACAATACTAAATTAACTTACGTATTTGTGACAGTTCCAAGTGATGGAGGAGCACAAAGATTGCTGCAGGCTTTAATGGCAATGATTATTCTCCATAATGGATTAAATGTGAGGAGAATGATGTCCTGAAATCCCTAGAAGATAACAAGCAGAACTAAGTGGCATATCCATGATGGTCTGTCCTCCTCCAGTCGTAGCAATAAGAAAATGCTTAACATAGCCAATGCTATAAATAGCTAGAGCTCATGTTCTGCCCTGTTAGCATGTTTTAGTGCAAACAGCTGACTTGAAATGGAAGATGAGACTTTACATTGCCTTTTTAAAAGCACACAGAAGTAATCAAGAACAGTGAGTTCTGCAAGAGAACCCCTTTGGCTGATACATCTGTTTCAAAGAGGCTTGTAGTGACATGTTTCAAGTGACAGATTTATAAAATACTTGGGTAATTTACAATGCAAGCAAAGAGCACTGTTAGTAAATGAAAGAATAATGGGCTATAGGCTTCTGACTGAGCAAGTTTCCTCTTTCTGGTTTGAAATAACAAAAGGAAAAGAAAGGGGGTGTGGGTGGGAATTGAGGACTGGGATTACTGAAACACTTCTTCTGCTGTCCTGGATTTCACCTGAAGTTGCTTTGGTACCATATCTTCAAATCCTGTTGGGCCCAGACAACAATCCCTTTTACTTTGACTGTGTTGTTTTCATGCTGCAGTGTCTGGGTTTGTTTAGGTAGTGCTGTCAGAGGTAGAACCTGAAACAGAATGGTTAAAAAGCAACTGCAAATTGTGTACTGAAGTTAGGTACTTTTCTAGCAATAAAATACTGCTAAATTGTCTGAAGTGGGTTATTAATAGTTTTTTGGGGTTTTTTATATTATGCTTTTCTCCAGAGCTCTTTAAGGTCATTATTAAAAAAAAAACCAAAACAATAATATTGGAAGTTAGTGGGATGAAAGGTGAGCTGTGTACTAGCATTTAATCTAACCAATATTAGGTAAAGAAGCCATCATACCCAATTTTTTATCATTTAATTATGTGTAGAATGATAAAATAATACTAATAACATTTTGATTGGGCTTCTGTCACTTGCAATGTACTCTGCTCTTGAATTCAGTATCAACTAACAGCATTTATCCTAAATATTTTCAGTCACGGTACAGAAATCCCAGCTAGGGGGCAGACCATTAGCATTGGCTTAGAACAACTGCTGCGTGCTATTTTTATTTTTTTTTTAACTTCTCCCAAGACACATACTGCAACAGTTATCTAAAATTTTCTGAAGTTTTTTTTTCCCCTTATAATAACAGCTAATGTTCTTTTAATATGAAGGTGAATTGTTCTTTATCTCCCACCTTTATTTTTGTTCTTTTTCTGTTCCTTTTATTTCTTGTTATTTTCCTCATTTGAGTGAAGATGAACAGCTACTTTTCAGACCTCCACAGATATTTCCTCTCTCCCCAGTAACATTTGCTTATATGTTTTAGACCCATGTAACCCTTTTTAAATCAAATTTTGTAGGGCATGAATGTGCTACAGTGGGTTATGGATTTTTACATTGTTATGCATAGACAAGAAGCACTGGTAGTTGTGTGAGCTGTTGAGTGTCTTTGTGGTACATTAATGTTACGACTGTTTTGTGTAACTGCAGCCATACCACTTATACAGAACTAAATGGTATAGAAATGATAAGTGGTTGCAATAAATTTTGTTTGATATGTTGGAAAATCCATCTGATGCCTGACTTTTATTTATTACTTACTGTGCAGGTGGAAACTATGTAATAAGTGCATCCTCCTGGCGGGAGGGACAAAAGCTAGTAAAAAAGATCCTGGGTCCAGCTCCCAGAATAGAACAGGACAGAAGAGCTGTATCTAGTGACAGAACAGGACGAGAGAGAGCTGCCAAGTCTGGTAAGTTGTGCTTTTATCACTGATTTTTTTTAATTATTTTTTTTTACTTTGTAATATAACACTGCATGTCTGCAGAATAAAACAGACTTCTGAGACAGAATGAAATCAGTTTCTTAATTGAATAACTCCTATTTTTAACCTGGGATTTGGGGGAGGGATTTTGCTCATGTCCATGGTTGAGATGCATAACCTCTCTTTCTGGATGGATTATGAACTTTGCTTGGTGTCATGAGAAGCCTGCCCTGTGAATGTGACTTGAGATGCAGTATGTGCTGCAAAGGTGCTCAGGAAAAGATGAGAGATGGTTTGCAACCAAAAAAATGGATCTCTTGCAGTCTGCCTTTGCCTCTTGAAGCTAGTGGGGAAAGGAATGGCTAGCAACAATCCACAGGCCTGATGAATTTTCCAGATGTGCTGTATATAATATGTAAGCTAGAGCTGGGCATCCCTGTTTTACAGGAATTGGGGTTCTTCCAGATACTGTATAACATCATCTATGTGCATCATAAATCTTAATTTTTCGGGATTTATCCAGAATCTCAGATAGGGCAAGTAAGGGATGGTGGTAGCTGCTGTGCTTCTTATTCACCACCTGTGAGGTGGTGAGGCTGGTAAGACTATAAAGGATGTGAGCTCAGTCCTAGCAAAGGCTGCTGTATTCAGGTTATGGCACTGAATGAAGCAAAAGCACATTTACAGTGAGATCGGCACTCCTCCCTCATCCTCACTGTTATAGCTGTTGCAGTGATCACATGTAATTTCCTAAATTCGATTTTTACCTGAAATACGTGACTAGTCTTATTCTTTAGCAGGCTGTATTGGAAGGACAGGTTCAGATTCTAGACTGGATGTTACCCATAAAACCTCTTCAAGAAGTTCTGATAGATCCAGAAGTAAAGTACGTTCCGAGAACAATCTGAAGAAACTGGATGCTGCTGTTCCAGATGATAACCAAGAAGATCATGCCTCTGTAAATAAGGACTTCCTGCCCATAGAGATACGTGGAATTCTCGATGACTTGCAGCTGGATTCCATGAGTACCAAGCAAGAGAAAGATGTGGAAAAGCAGAATCAGAAATCTCTTTTACCTACTCAAAATGCCAGGAGTCACAGTCCAACCAAAAGGAAACCGGACAAGATAGCTGCCAGCGAGGAGCCTCAGGTGATCTCTAAGAAACGTCACTATGATACAGATGAGGTTCGTCAGTACATCATCAGGCAGCAAGAGGAGAGGAAAAAAAAGCAGAATGAAGAGAAGAAAGCGCAGAAGGAGGCAACGGAACAGAAGAACAAAAGGCTCCAAGAGCTTTACAGAAAGCAGAAGGAGGCTTTTACTAAAGTGAAGAATGTGCCTCCTCCCGAGCCTTCAGCAGCCAAACGGTTACAGGAAACCTATTCTAAACTATTGCTGGAACGTACGATTTTAGAAGAGCCACCTCAGCTGCCTGCAGTGCAGGAAACACAGGTAATAGCTGATTCACTAACTTGTGTTGCAGTTGTTTGCAGGAATAGGAGGTCATATGTTTAGGAAGGTCATGGCTTGGTCTGCTTGTCAGTTAAGAACAAGGATACAGAGAAAACTGTAGCTTTTGTTTAAACATAGTGGTTTTGATCTGGAGCCTCCTTGCTAGTGGCTGCTTTTTGTCACAGCAAGGCCTGTAAGAAAGGTGATTGGAAATCGTCTTTCTATTACAAATAGAAGCAGAACTCTGGATAATATTAAAAGCAGCTACGAAGGTTGGCTCTTAAGAAAACTTAAGTCCAACCCTGAATTGAAGAGCTCTGAAGTTGCTTTCAGTCAGTGGACAAGCTTCAGCAGTGAGTTAAATTTTCTAATCAGAAACTGAACACAAAAGAAGATTAATATATGGTAAAAGACTAATATCAATTCGATGTGTTTGGCTGAACTAGATCAGTATGTAAGCAAAGCTTTTTGCTTTTTTCCTGCTGCGACAAAACCGTAAATGTCTTGTGTTTTTAAGTCTTTGTGTGGTAGGAAAGATGTGATACTACACTGAGAAATGTAAGCCTTTTCTATTTTAATGAGACAAGAGCTTCTAAACTCTTGCAGATTTTGAAAATGCATTTTACTGGTTGTCTTCATTTCTAGCCCAGACCTGGTTATCAGCCATCTGGGGAATCTGACAAAGAAAACAAGGCTCAAGAGCGTCCTCCCAGTGCATCTTCAAGTAGTGACATGTCGCTTTCGGAACCGCAGCAGCCGCTGCTGAGGTGAGCCACTGTGGGCCATTTCTCTATTTTTCTCTCTTTTTAGGTACTACAGTACTTAAATGTTGGCATTTCATTTCAGGAGCGATTTGATGGAGCCTCCGTGGGTACAGCCAGACAGGTTGAGCCCAAGAATCCAGCTCTCTCACCCATCAATGCTTATGGGCTCAAGTGGAGGCCCTTGCTCGCAACACTGGAGTCTGGAGCAGATGGATCTTTTGTCAAAGGAGTGTGATGCAGTGCTGTCAGGCAGGAGGAGCCGTGCTGCACCCATGGGATGCACGTTGATGCCTCATCCCTATCTGAATTCACCTGCTGCACAGCAAAACCTCCTAGTGAAGCCTACTGCTAACCAGTATAAGAGCAAATTAGATCGTATTGAAGCTTTGAAAGCTACAGCTGCTTCGCTTTCTAGCAGGATTGAAAGTGAAGCCAAAAAGTTGGCTGGGGCTGCCATCAGTTATGGTACTATGTGGAACTCAGACCATGAATTCATGCAAGAAAAACAGGATGATGGGCGGTGGGCAAAGGCTGTGAGTCCTCCTGTGAGAGAGGAAAATGAAGATGCTTTTTCAGCCAGAATTCAAAAAATGTTGGGTACCTGTATGTCTCATACAGCCTTTGATGACAGCCTTCCTGGTGTAGGCAACCTTAGTGAATTTAAAAAGCTCCCTGACTCAATCAGGCCTCATGCTGATGTAGTCAGCCTTGGAATGAGGTCCCCTACTGCTAACAGGCATGAGGGGATACCGGGACATGTATCTAAGAGACAGACAGACTCCCCAGGGCGTGAAAACCAGGCTTACACTCTGAACAAAGCTGTAATTCCTCCTGAGTCCAGCATCGAGTCCATCAGTGAAGGGCCTCTCCCAAGTGATGGAAGTCTCTCTGAAGAAGAAGTAGGGCAGCACAAACAGTTGCCACTGAAGATGCTGGAGACCTTAAAGGAGACGGATTTCTGCATTCGGGAGAGAAATGCTTTTGAGCCCATAAAGGAGTTTCAGAAAGCAGCAGAGAAGTACTTGCCACTTTTCACTCAGACAAGTGGTGCACACAGCAAGGGGCCATGGGAGGAACTGGCGAAGGGAAGTCCTCACAGTGTCATCAACATCTTTGCAAAAAGTTATCAACTTCATGGAAAAGGTAAAAATGGAAAAAAATCTCAAAGCTCTTGTAAGTTACTGTTTTTCTAGTTTTACTGCTGCATACACTTTATACTTCACAAGTAAGGAATGTGCTTTTAGATGTCTCAAACATGAATCTGTGTAAGGCTTTCTCGCTTTACTATTGGATGATAAATTACTTCCCTTGCTGCCTTTTGCTGCCTTTTGCTGCCTTGTCTATGGGAAAAAAAGAAAAAAACCCACGCTTTTGGGCTGGAAGAATATTATTTTTGTATTAGATTGCTCTGTGTTTCTAGATCAGTAACTAATTCATATATACTTGGTTACATTTATTAAGGATGCCCACAGATACAGAATTATGAATGTGAAGTTTATTGTATCCAGAATCGCATACTAAATCTAAATTGCCCAGAATGCATTTGGAAATGGTCTCTCCACTATTGAGAACAGACCCCCTGGACTGGAATTTGCATCCTCCTACTATGTATGCACTCCAGATCATCTGTAATAAGATGCCATTCCTGTTTCAGTTAAACAGAAAGATGAAATGCATGCTGTATTCAGCACTTACTTTATGGCTTAAACATAAGTGCCATAAACTTGTTATGCAAGAACATAGCTTTACTATGTTGTTAGAAACACATGGATGAATGATGTGTTCTTTCCTTTTGCATCTTTCCTCATATGAGTTATTTGATGTCTCAAAGTAGCACAATAATTAAAACTTTGGTAACAATATTGGATTTTGAGAAAACAAGGTTTTAGTATTTAGTTTTAAATGAGCCCTTTCAAGTGTTAGTGTCTTAGGGCATGCTTTACAAGTGTCTCATGCAGGACACTTAATGTGATTTTTATTTTTTGTACAAATTTGTTCTTCATTTTATGAGTACTCTTTCTCTTGCCTTGAGTTCTTAATTTTGAGGACTGTTTTCTAAGAAGTTGCTTTTTATCTGGGGTTGGGGTTTTTTTCCTTGATTATTTTTTCTTTCATTTTATTTCCTTTGAATATGATTGCATTTAAATTTTCTGCATGTAGCTCTACTCAAGCACTGTGCTCTTCAAGAATGTTTTAGCTGGAGTGTGTTAATGGAGTATTTAATTCATAGTTTACAAAGAGGGGACTGTGTTTGTTATGTTTCATTACAACTGGCATGGGACAGCTGCACTGTTTTTCTCCTGATGTTTTTGTGTTTGAAAGGAAGCCTTTGCAGTTCATGGTTGTGAGCATTATAATTCCTGCAGCTTTATTATCTGCTTGATGCACATTTTCATTTTGTGTCATTTTTGTTTTTTCCTTTCTTTGTCCACACTTTAGTGTTTGATGAAAGGTTGAATGGAGGGTCTGCCCTTCTGCGTCCTTTGCTCCCTGCCATGAGCCCTCCAGAGAGTGTGGTTTCTTATGAAGATGATTTTGTCTCATCGCAGGGAAGTGGCACTTTAACAGACAAAAAGATTGCACATGACCTCAGGTAGCTGTGTTTTAGGCTTCTTGTAAAAATCAAAATGCAGAATTCAACAGAGAATAGCTAATGCAAAATTTGTTTCACATTATGCTGGATAGCTTTTCTGTTATGCTGTATTCTAATACTAGTCAAAGTGATGAGGTACTACTTTAGGACCTTTGCAGTTAATACAACAACCAGCATGGTTAAGACATAAAAATTAGAGTCAAATATTCCTTTTCTCTGTCTAACATTTGTTCTTCTTTAATCTGGCCAGGTAGCTTCAGGCAAGGTTTTTGCACTTTGTGGTCAGGTGAATATTAGTTCTCCAAATTTTGTGGCTGCTATGAAGCTCAATTGGTTAGTCTGTGTAGTTTGGAAAAAAAGAAAAAAAATATTCAAAAATGTTAAAATACCTTCAATACTTCAAAATTTTTTTTAAAGCCTATAATTGCTTTCTGTAAGGGTTTGGTAGTGTCTAGTAATGGACATGTAAATTGTCTGTAAGAACTTTTAAAACCTTCTGTTCAGACTAAAATTTGAAGACTGCAAATCCTAGATTTTCCATGTTACTACTGGCTTCATGTGGTTTCCTGAATTTCCTAAGACCTCTTCTTTTGTAATGAGAGATATTTACATCTTTTGGGCACCTCAGAGAAGGCCACAGATACTGTTTTTATACTGATAATACTCTACCTCAGAAGAAAGGAAGGTAAAAGGTGTTTTGCACCCTGATAACGGCTGCAAAAATGGTTTCTTTCTGATTAAACTCCTTAATAGGTCTTCTTTTGGTATTATTTAGTATATAATACATTACTCTCTTTTTTTGCAAATCCTTTCTAATCCTTTATTGAAAATAACTCATGTTTCTGTCAATTGATGATACTTGTATGCCCAGAGATTATTTAAAATGCAATCTTATTTGGAGTCATTCTTAAATTGTTCAAATCTATAGTCAAATAGTTCTGAAGAGTTTTAGCATCAGGGAGGATGGTTGTTACCTGTCTTTTACTGTTTCATATTATTGGAAGTATAGTATCATGTTGAACTTTACTAGTGTCTCAGCTGTAATAGTTTTTAGTCTTAAAATCAATGCTTTTCAAGTTGGACTAATTAGTGTAGTTTTAGCCATCTGTCTCTAATTAAAGTGTGGTGGATTTCTTGTGCACAGTGCAATGTGGGAATTGGAAATCCGTAGTTAATCACTGTCAGTGTGCTCCTTTTTAGTGTTGCTGGCAGCAGTAATTCAAGCATTCAGGAAGAAGTTGCGAGTAGGAAGTCTCCCCATGAACCTCGATTTGTAGAGCCTGCTTCTCAGCATTCTTCTGGACCACGGTCTGTGGCATCTTCTCGCTCATCTGCTTCATCTAAAAAGAGAGGGAAAAAGGAACGTAAGTGCAATACTCAACTGCAGGGTTTTTGAAGAAGGCTTCAGGGTTTTTTTGTTACAAACTTTGCAGTCTTTCTGTATATCTGGAAACTGTAATCTAATCCTGATAGGATTATTTATTTATTCCTTCCTAAGTTATTTTTGACTCTTGATTATTCTCCGACCTTAAAATACAGTCATCTAAAATTAAATAGGTAGGAGTTGGTAAACAGCATTGAAAACTTTTCCTAAACCAGCCTTCTAACAAATCAGTTGATTTTAATACCATGTGGGAACTGTCCTCAGATTCTGTACTGAGGAAATTCCAATAGGCTGCTGAGAAATCAGAGTTAATGGCTGCATTTACAGAGGTTTGCCTGTATGCTTCATCTTTGGGTCACAGGCAAATTTACTGATTTGAGCGTAAATCAGTAAATATACTTTTTCCTACGGTAACTTGTTCATTACAAACAAATATGAAGAAACTTGAGATTTGGTACACGCTTGCTATATAAACAATGAATAACATAAGAAAAAGCTGTGTTTAAAGCCAATAAAAGAACAAGAAAAATAGATTTGGGCATTTCTATTCGAAATTCTCTAGTTTACCCAGAGAAAGCTAGGCTTTATTCACATTATCAGCATCAAAGGGTCAAATGCATAGTTTCTTTATTTAAACCAATAATGTGCTCAAGTGAAAGCTGAGTGACAGTTTTCTTGACAGTGTACATGACATGTAGAAGAGTACTTAATCTTCTGTAGGAAGTTGCCAAATTTACATTTCTTGCTTGTTGGAATTATAAACTTCTAACTCAAAGGTATCTTTAGTTGGGAGGAAAAAAGTTCTCAATTACCTGTTTTGGGGCTCTTGATGGTGAAAGATTCATACTTAAAATTTCAAACATAAACTTTTGGCAATGATGTTGCTTCTTAGGGTTGGACTCTTTCAATGGAAGTTGTCACCACTTTCCTGTGGAAGAAGATAAAATGCTATCTGAATTAGAGAGGGGATCCCAGCAGGCAAAGAAATCCTTATCAAGTAGCAGAATTTCTAGTAAAGATCATGAACAGAACCCAGATACAGACAGCACGCTGGAAAACTTGTCTGGACACTCACTGACGAGGTAACATGAACATTGTAAGACTATCCAAATACAGCTAAGCTTATGGTGTTACTGCATATTATCAGAAATAACAGTGTCTTTGGATATGCAAAGGGAAAGTGGCAGAAATGATCAAATGTTAGTAAAATGGGAATGCAGAAAATATTTTGTAGTTTGTTTTCCCGCCCCCCTCCTGCCCCATGTATTTTAAATATCAAAGCCTAAAGTAGATGGCTGTAGTAAGAAAATACAAAACAGAGATTCCTCCCCAGATATTCCCTCTGTTTTTGTGTGGATAACTGGCCAATACAGTTGTCCTATCAGGTTCAGTACCTTAAACATAGAAATACAATATTTTTTTTCCACTTCTACAAATGCTCTGTAAGAAGCGTGGAGTGGGGGAAGTAGCTAGTCAACCTGTGCATTCATCTTGCTCTTTTCGGTAGGATCCAGAGACGTTTTTGGCTAGACGTGTTCAGCTAATACTCATAAGCCTGTCCAGCTCTGAGTTGATGCTTTTTGAGAAGTGAACCGATCCTTGGAAATGAGTATAGAAAAAAAGGAAACAAAATACTGGTTTTCTGTTGCATCCTCTGTATGTCTAGCTATGAATGCAGTTTTTGTGCTAATTGTGCAATGAAGATGGTTATGGAATACTCTGCTTAGTTTCCACTGCACTTTTTTCTAAAAAGCAACAAATACTAAGAGTGGTCTCTCATTTTGTGTGGCTACAGAGTGGTTCTGAGGTACTGACTTATACTGGTGACTTTCACTGATATCCAATATTGGGTTTGAAAGGAAACTGGAATAGTAAATTTAAGATGTGCCTGGATGATTTTCTGTATGTTTAAAAAAAATCATGTCTGTATGTTTAAGTGTGGTAGTTTACTAATTGTTTGTCAAGTTTTGGCCTTCAAGTGTTTCTTTGCATTTGTTGAAAGAGTTGGCTCCAGGGCAGTGACTTACCACATTCAGTTGCATCCATGTGCCAATAGTAACCTGTTCACTTTCTAAAAATTCTGTTCATTTTATTCTGTTATCAAAATATGGCCCTAATTTTCTGTGAGTAAACCAGAGTTCTTCACTCAGACTCTCAAAACAGATGTATAAATGCACATTGAGGTGAGTGTATCCTGACTTTGTCATGGCAGGTTTCTAATAGGAGGCATTGAAACTGATTGTCTGGCCATGTAGAACATCTTAGATACTATGCTTTGGTTTTTGTTTGGTTTTTTTTTTTCCCCCTTTTGGTGTGTGCTAACTAGGTTTAATACTTGGAGGAAAAGTAAAGTGCTCTAGAAACTTAAACTGGGATATACGTACAAAACACATCTCATGAGGCCATTTCCTAAAGGCACACTGGGCTTGTGCAAACCATGAAAGACTGCCTTTTATGTGGATCTTTTTGGGGTGTGTTAATGGGAGAACTAGGTTGTTTCTTTATTGTCTGATCACATAGCTGGATTTAGGAGAATATTGATTCCTTTCTTTTTTTGTTTCACTATCAGTTTCTCAGACAAGGGAAGATCCCAGAAGACACCAACTTCTTCCCCATCTCCCAGTTCCCAAAAAATGTTGCAGTTTGATTCTATAGGCAGTACAGCAGAAAGAGTCAAGTCACCTGCTGGCTTTACTGGAAGTACTGCGTCAGGGCTGAAGCCTAACACAGTCTTCCCTGACTTGAGCCTGGGAACTAGTAGGTCTGTAACAGGAGCAGCCTCAGCAAGTGGTGAGTTGTTTTGTTAAAACCATAATAATCCCAAAGCAGTTACATTTTTTTTTCTGTATATTCTGATGTGGGCCACCAATGTCGAAGGAGGTTTACCAGTAAGTCTTATCCTGCAGGATGTATGCGCTTCTCCCCTGCTGGTCTTCAGCATCGTTTATCAGTAGAATTGAACTACCTTAGTGCTATTGAGGAGTCTGTGCGACAGCTTTCAGATGTAGAACGAGTACGAGGCATATCACTTGCCCAGCAGGAGAGTGTTTCTTTGGCTCAGATTCTAAAGGTAATGGAAAAATACTTCCTTGTCTTAACTTTTTCTTCTTTTATTTTGCAAGAAAATTAATAAAATCAGGGTGAGTTATGCTTTTGTTAGCAATGCAGAGAAATTGTAGTAGTCGTGATGGAGTGTCTCTGCCAATGTCCATTTTTTAGGATTAATGTCTGTTCTTTTTCTTACTATAAGCTGACACTAAGGAACTGATCACTCGAACATGTGTCATTAATATACCATTAGCTGGAATCACTGCTTTGGTTGTGTACTTCAGTAAAATAAAAACTTGGTGGTTTGCAGAGTTTGACATCGGGTCTCAATGCCATGCAGTGTATGCAGGCTGGATCGTTTGTCTTATTCCATGAAAAGGATACTTCTGGTTGAAATTTCCTTATGTTGACAAGATTGCTTGTTCTTTTTTTTCTTTTAATTAATTGGTCTCCTAAATCCTCTTTCTTTCTACACTGTGGTGGAAAAGTACAGGGAATGTGCATTGTCTACTGCTTGCTTGAAAAGGGGAGGGACAGTTGGTAGCCTGGAAATTTTACTTTAGCAGAAGAGGCACCACCAGGAGAGAAGATCTAGATCTTTCAGAGGTAGTTGAAGCCAGAGACTAAGACAAAAAAGGTGTTTACATTTAACTTGCATGATTAAAAACTTGTTTTCCCAACTCGTAGGCACAGCAGCAGCGCCATGAACGGGACCTAGCTCTTTTAAAAATCAAGGCTGAACAAGAAGCTTTAGAAAGTCAGAGACAACTGGACGAGGCAAGGCAGAAGGCAGCTCAGGTAATGCTGCCCTTCAAAAAATGTGGAATGTGTAAGAGGCAAAATGCTGTAAGTAAATCTGTACCTATGAGTATTATTAACTTGAAGCTGTGAACATATAGAGGTCTGAAGGGGTCTAATATAGCTGAAAAAAAACTCTCGGGAGCCCATTTCAAACTTTTTTCCACCAGATTTTAAGAAGTGAAAGTATAGTTGTTATAGCCAGAAAATTTTGAAAGGACGAACTGGCTGTGTTTTCTGCATAGGTCCATGCAGAGTCGCTACAGCATCTCATCCAGGCATGTCAGGAGGCTGTACAGGAGACCCCATGCAAGGCTCCAGCCAAGCAGGCAGAAACTGCGCTTCTCACTGCAGATACAGCTCACCAGATCCGTGAGGTGAGATCCTGAGTGCAGGGAAAAAAACTGTTCTAATCTCAGTATTATTTTGAATACTTTTTTGCCACTAGGATATTTGCTGTTCAGTGTCATTCTCAGTGCAACTTCACCTTCATGTGACAAATGATAGGACTAAAAGGAGCTTTTCTGGCATCATTACTGAAGAGTCATTCAGCAGCCTTACATCCCTGTTTGCTATTCTGACGATCTTCCAGTTAGCAAACTCTTTAAGAAGTTTGTTCTTCCAGGATAGATTGAGGATAGTGAACATATCTTTAAGTTGTAAGAGTTGCACTCCATCAGGGATTTATCGTATATCTGTTTCATATGCAAATTAACTCAGAAAAGTGGGGAAAATTCAGTTTGCTGACTTTTGAAGATAGAAATGAGAAGAAAAGGTAGGATCTACAGCAGCACTCTTAACTTTGTACAGAGTTTGAAGTTTGGTGGTTTGTTTGGGTTTTTTTGACCCTCTGTTCTTCTGTGGCATACAGAGTATTTTTTGGCTTTCAGGGTTTTTTTGAGTTTATCAGTTTTTATACCTCTTGTTCCAAAATTGTAGCAGCTGCTTCACACATAGGTGAAAAACACAGTAACAATAAAATGCTTTTGCTTCTTCATAGTTCAGCAGTGGCAGTGCCTGCAAATTAGGGTCATGGGATGGAATGCAGAAGGCTGATGAATGTGAACATAACGTGTCTCTTCACAGCTTATGCACATGTTAGTGCTCAGCAAGGCTGTTTTTATGATGTGTAATGGAACTGTAGAATAACAGAAGGTACTTGTTCTGGCCTTTGCCAAATACGTGAAGTTTAAATAGTTCTTGAATAAACAAGAATGGGTTAGGTTAAAGGAACAGAAAAGCTCAGGCATCTCGGATACATGCTGTGGTGTTGATAGAAGGTATTGAAGTCTTAGATAAAGACAAAGAAACATTTACAGCTTATAGAGCTGAAGTGGGTAGAAACCAGTTAAGAAAAAAGGCAGAAGGAACAGAGCTTTTGTTTGGTGTAGGGTTTTAATCTCTTGTTTTCCTTTAAATTCAAACTCTGAGAGTAAAAGGTACTAGTGGAGAGGTTGATGAGGATGACCTCTACAGTGATGATGGGCTAACAGAGTAGCTTTTTCATGCATATTCACAAGTGACTCAGATACTCAGTTGAATAACCATTTATTTTAACTGGAATGCAGCAGTGGAAATGGCAGTTATCAATATGCTGGGAATATTTCTGGACGTATGCTGTGATTTCTTATGTATAAAGGAATGAAGTTAATTTTCTGCATTGCTTTCAATTAGAAGTTTGTCTTATGCAAAAGAATGTAGCATGCTGCTATGCAGTTCTGTTTGCTTAGAGTTGACGGTCGTATTAATGAAGGATAAGACAGTGGGTGATGTATACAGACAATCTAATTAAACATTCACTGTTTCTGTAAAATTTATATACATTAATTGAAGAATTAAGGAAGAAACTCAGTATCTGTATTAAAAATTATTGGAATACAACTTATACCTACCTCCAAAATGAACCAGAGTTCCCTGCTCTGCAAGAGGCAGACCTTTGAACAATAAGAAAAATATTTAATTCTAAAGCTCCTAAAAACTAGTGTTATCTACTGTGATTTCTGAAGAAGTTCTTATTTCTAGTCCAGAACACAGTGACTGCCATACATTAAGAAGGATAATTTATAGCAATCTGATTTAATGCTGCTAGTTTTAGACTTGGCAGTGGGCATGATATTGGAATTTAAACCTGTTGCTTCCTTTGGAGTGGAAGGAATATTTCTTGCTTATTGAGGAAAATGCACTTTCAAATGGAAAAGAAAACATTGTTTCTGATGTTTGGGTGGTGGTGGTAGGTTGTCAGGGGGGTTTGCACGGGGGTGTTTTTGTTTTGGGGAGGGTTTGTTTATTTTGATTTTTGTTTCAATTCAAATGATAAGTCTGGAATGTTTTATTATGTGGGGATCATTCTACTGATCAGAACTTGATTAGGATGATTAGAATGATATGGTAAGTAGTATCTTGCTTATCTGTAGCTTCATATTAATAATTCCACTTTCCATATATTAAAGAATATGTATTTACAAAGCAGTATGTACCTTCCACATCCAAAATTGACACGTGTATAATTACAAACCATATTAAACCCATATCATACATATTTGTTCAATAAATAAGTAAGATTGTCTGTAAGAATGACTTTTCTCTCTCAAAAACATTTTGGTGCTGATAAGCTTATTGTATTCCTTGGTTTTTTTTAATTGTGCTCAGATGACTGAGTTAGCACGAACGGACACTGTCAGCATTCCAGCTGCTCCAGTCACCACCTTGTTTGACCACCAGCGGCAGCATCATTCAGAGTTCATGAAACAACTGAGAGCCCGAGCTGATACAAACAGGTTTTGCCTCATGTTTCACATCTTGGGAAGGGGGAAATAAAATTTGTTAGGTTCTGCTTTGACTACTCTTGAGGAAAATTGTAAGATGTTGTAACGAGTGAGCACTTAAGAAGAATTTAGATTCCATCTTTATGCCCTCTAATAGTGTATGACAAAGGTGACATTAACTGGTTCTGAGAACCTTGATATAAAAAGTGTAGAAAAAGATGATCTAAATGTTTTGTGGGATGATTTAACTAGTCTAAGCTTTAAGTGATTTTTTTCGGAAATTTTAGCTGTTACTACTTCTAGTAAACTGTATTCCTCTTTAGTTTAAGATAACATAGATTTATGCAAAACACTTTGCTTTCTTAGGAAATGTGAGTCTGGTGCCATATCACAAGGTAAAGAGGGGACAGGTGACTCAAAACAGACATACTCTCCAATGTTTGATAGTTATTCAGAGTCCTCAAGATCGAAGGTTCATGATCAGAGGTAAGAAGAGTTTAGATTACACAGGAGTTTTTCTGCTATAAATAAGAACTAAAGTGCAAAGGAATATAAAGATATTTCCTTAAATATTTTTTTTTTAAAGAGATGTGGTCAGTATTAAGCCTTTAACAGGTAAACCTGTCTTATATTCTGGAGCTTGAAGGTTTATATGCCTACCAGAATTTGGTTTGTCTTTTATTAAAAAAATCCTACACGCTGTAGCCCGCAGTGTAACAGTGTATTGTGTGTTAATGTCTTCAGTTTTGAATTTGCTGTGTTTGTTCTAACTGGATACTTTTCTCTTTTGTAACTTAAGAATAATTGAGTTCCACTTTCTCATTCAGCTGAATTAGCAGAAGTCTAGCAAGCAGGTGAAGGAAAATGGTTATTCCACTCTGTTTGACTCTTGTGAGACTATCTGGAATAATACAGTGTCCAGTTCTGGGCTTCTCAGTGAAGAGAAGATATTTTCATACAGACACAAGTCTAGTGGTGAACCACTAAGATGGTTAGGGGAGGCTGGAGTGCATGAAGTAAAAGACAGGATTAAGGAACTGGGCTAGAAAAGAGAAGGCTGAGGGAGCGGTAATCTAGTTGCAGTATCTTAAACATGGGTTGTTAGGTAACATAAGGTTAGACCCTTCTTAGAGTTGCACATTGAGATGACAAAAGGCAATGGTGACATTACAGAAAGGGCAAAATCACTGAGGAAAAAAATGCTTCCTGTGAGAGTGGTCAAACGCTGGACTTGGGGGTGTAGGGAGACTGTGGGATCCTCTGTTCTTGCAGGTGTTCAGAACTTGGACTTGGCCTTGACTTTAGCTAGATGAAATACCTTCAGAAATTGTTGAGCTGAGATTATTTTCATTTTTGTGCTGTGACCTACTTCCATACTTCTGTTGTGTCACCTTTGTAACCTAAAAGCCCCTTCAAGTCTCTGTTTATCTGAGTCTTTTTCCCTGTTCTAAATATTTGCATTTTGTGCCCTTCTCATTTTGCTCTGTGTGGCTTTGGAATAGAGTAGAACGGAGACTGGAGCATATGTTCGGAAACACAGGGCAGGGACCTGTAGAACTCTCTGCTCTGTAATGTGCAGTACCTTCTTTTCTGTTCTCTGTGTATCTGGCCATTTTGTTAGGTTTTGGGTTTTGTGGGTTTTTTATCACTGCTGCTCTGCACTGGCTTGAAATTTTACATAAGTGCCTGGAGTGTTGCTTGCCTGAGGTTTAGATTTGACTCATTTCTGGTGTTACTTTTCAGTATTTCACCTGTGTTTAACAGTGGATTTCTAGCTTTTTGCTTCTTTTTCACTTACCTGATCTAGTTAGGTCCCATGAAGTTTCTCACAGTCCTTCTCTGATCTTGACCAAATGGAATGATTATGGTTTCCATAGTTCTTCTAACTTAAAAACAGTATTGCAGTCTCACTCATCCTTTTAAAAACTGTAAGGAGAGATGTTTGCAATGGTTTGTCATTCACGCTCAGTGCCAGGTAGAGGGTGTGCATACCTAAAAAGCACTTGGATTCAAAGTTAGAATAAAAATAGCAAGTCCTGCTGTCAGTCAGCAGCTTGATGAGGCTTGGAATTCTGAAGTAGCCAAGCTGCATTTTAAAAAAAATCCTAAACCTTCTGCATGTCGGTTGTTGCTGGGATGTTTAATCACGGTACGTGCAGTAGCAATACAATATAAATACTTCGAAAAGTGCAATGTAATTTAAAAAAAACCCTTCTCTCTTGATAACACAGTAGTACCAGCAGCCGCCAAGAGAGTCCTTCAGTTCCATCTTCTAAGGAGAATGAGAAAAAGCCTTCCCGTCGTGAAAAGATAACTAGCAGTATTGAAGACCAGGCGCATACTGGTGTGGATGATTCCTTGCCAAGTGATAGTATTTTATCACTGCCAGACGAAAAAGGTTAGCCATGTTGTTCGTATGTTGTGAATCTGGGGGAGGGGGTGGGGGGGTATGAGGTGCTGTTTCAGAATCAGTTTCTGAAATAAACAAGGGAATATATGTGAAGAAGGGTGAGCCCCGGGTGAATTGGTAGTCTCTTAAGGGGTAAGAGAGGATGGCATAGTGAGATTGGAACCTTTGAAATTCTGCACATCAGAGTGATGGAATATGTGGGCCATTTTACTTTCTGCTGTGCTAGCTGTGGCTGGAAGTTCACTTGCTGAATATGCAGGCTGAACACCAAATATTTTGTCAGCCCAGAAACACATTTATACCTGTTTACAGAAGTCTGTTAGGTCTTGTCAAGCTAGATAATGGTATTTCATGACGTCCTATAATTCAAGGTTAGGTCACTCACGTTTTTCACAATGAGAAAAATCAGCCATTGGAATAGTCTCCCAAGAGAAGTGGTGGATTCCCCAACATTGGACAGGCTGGACAGAGTGCTGGGCCATCTAGTCTAGGTCATGCTTTGCCAAGAAAGGTTGGACCAGATGATCCTTAAGGCCCTTTCCAACCTGGTGTTTCATGATTTTCTGAACACCTATTTTTTTCTGCATTAGTTCTCCCGCTGTCTTTCCTGCCCCCTTGACTTTATTGAGATTAGACAGAGTAAAATGGCATTCATGGTACATACCTGAGCATACATACACTTCTCCGATTTCTCCTTCAGATTCTGCTTCTGCTGCAAGAGAATATTCCATGAAATTTGATGAGTCCATGACAGAGGATGAGATTGAGGAAAAGTCTTTTCGGTCTTTGCTGCCCTCTGAGAGTCATCGCAGAAATAACTTGGAGAAGAAACGGGGTAATCGTGATGATTCTGATGAAGAAGTTTCCCCAGAAAAAACAGCTCTGTCATCTATCAAGGTAGGTCAAGCAATCATAGTGAAGGTAAATTAACTGAACTGAAATGGTTAAGCTGATGAGGTTCAGGTGAGCTGTTCTTAGCTGTCTTTGCAAACTTTAGGGTTTTTTTCCTCCCTGTGATTCTTTGAGCACCTCAAAACTTAAGAGTTGTAATAATCATGCAATATATCACTGTTGTACAAGTGTGATGATTTGTGAAACAGGCCTCTATCTGTTCTCTTGTGGCTTTGAGTAAGAGGAGTGACATTTTGAGGCAGGTTATAAAAGCTCAATGGATTAAATCTTTCTCCTATGCCTACACACAGGTAGGAAGTATAAGAGGATGCTTCATCTCTCTGGCCCAAGAGGGGATGTCCCAAAACTTTCACACAGCCAAGGGCAGAAAATGCTAGTCTGCACAAAGCTCAGAATAAAAGCAGCCTCTCTTCTTAAATCTGTTTTTTCTGTGTGTGTCTGTATAGACGCACACACTTTGTAACTGAAAAAAGCCTTGGAATTTCTCTAAATCATGCCAATTTTTTCTTGCCTTCCAGGAGCTAAGCATGCCATTTTCAGGGGGACAAGATAGTTTCTCTAAATTTACCATGGAGATGGTAAGGCAGTACATGAAAGAAGAGGAAATGCGAGCAGCTCATCAGTCCTCACTGCTTCGGCTCCGAGAGAAGGCTCTGAAGGAGAAGACCAAGGCTGAATTAGCTTGGCTGGAACACCAGAAGAAGTAAGGCAGCTCTGAATATACACTGTTGGTGACTGACAATTTTCTTGTACCTAAATATTTTTTTTTTTTTGTAAGATTTTGCTTCCAACCCTCCCTTTTTAACTATCAATGGTTGAACTGATCTTCTGACATCAGTCATCTATACAAATGTTACTGTCACTTGGAAAGAACAGAACCCAGTTTGTAAGTGTGCTTCGATGCACTGCATTGAGCATGGTTTGATCAAAGACAATTTCATGGAAACAGTAGAACATCAGATGTTTGTTGTCACTCAGAGAACGTAGTTCCCAACTGTTACGTGACAAGTCTTAATTCAGGAAGGTAAAAAACTGTCAAACAGACCTTTGTTTGTTTGATGTCTATCTGAGGTCATTTTTGTTGATCAAGCCAAATTTTGGAAATCTGGATATGAGTAGTACTTAATAATTTGTTTCAACCTAGCATATGCTTTGGCTGGGAAAGCCACCTGAAGAACAGTAGTGGCCAGATTTAATCAATAATACTTTCCTATGGTCACTCTCTGCATGAGAGTACCATTGTTCAACAGACATTTTCTTCCAATTTCTTGTTAATGTGGGTTTGACAAAGGATTGTGAGGTAGTTACCCAGTCCTTCTTACTGTCTTTTCTCAAATGGTGAGAATACTACCTCTTGAGAGCTTCTGCCCATTCATGTGAGATCTCGTATTACCTGCACTGGCCTTTCAGCTGTATGTGTCTGACTAAAGAGTACAACTTATTTCACTATAGAGCATGCCAATGGTTAAGTACAGGCATATACTCTTCTGCAGGTTAGGAAAAGTAAATTTTTTTTATTACTTTAAAGTGTAAAAGGCTTGTGGTTCATTGTTATGTACTTTTTTCTTATTTAATCTTTTCTTCCAATCTGTTTGCAGGCATTTGCGAGACAAGGGAGAGGATGATAAGATGCCTCCTATTCGAAAAAGGCAGCGTGGTCTGCTGCTGAGATTACAGCAGGAAAAGGTAACTGATGCCCTCTAGGAAAACCCTGCTGGAGCTCCTCTGTAGCCATTAAATGTTTCAGACACTGTAAAAGCTAAGAGTTGTGAAACCTCCATACCAGGCTTTTGGATAGGAAGCTAGCAGTATTTCTTACCAGCAAGTCTGTGTGCATTTCATTAGTATTTAACGCGTTGATTTAAAGGGTCCTTCTGTATCAGTAATCTCACTTGTTGAAACTTGGAAGTACTAATTGATCTTCTGTTCTTTGCTGTTGAAGTTCAGGCTAGTTGCTTCATCGTGTAATCGCAGTAATTTTAAATCCCTAGCAAGGACACTGTGGCTGCTTTAGAGTGTGTTCTTGAGAGCTGTCTGTCACAATTCTTATGCTTAATCTTTTATACCTAAAAGGCAGAAATTAAGCGTCTCCAGGAGGCTAACAAGGCTGCTCGGAAGGAAAGACAGCTGATCCTTAAACAGCAGGCAGAAATAGAACGAATCCGTCAGACTACAATGAAACTGCAGGAGAAACTAAAGTCTGCAGGAGAAAATAAACTAGTAAGTGTTCAGTACAAAAGCTGGAGTGTTTTCTTTTTGTCCATGCATCTAGTGTTTGACTTTAGTGTTTATAGGAATGGAAAGCTACTGGATTGGACCTATCACTTGGAAGTTTTGTCTGCCTCAAATGGTCTCATCCTCTTTATCTCAGCAATGTTTAATTTCTTTAAAGCATTTTTTAAGGCAATAATTAATGTTTTGTTTTAACTGTACAGTAGATGGTGTTTAACACTCAAGCTTAACCAGTGACTTTGGGAATGTCAGCTTTTTGTTGCTTAGATCTCTTGGGCTCTGACTTTGTTTGATTATTTGTCAGACCCCAAAGTACTAAATGTAAGTGTTGAGCCCAAAACTTCCTGTTCTGTGTAAGCATTAGTGTCATTACATTAAGTTTATTGCATCTGCTTTGTAAGGCAGCAAAACAGGGTTTTGATAATTGTCTGCCTCTTTACAAAATCTTGAGAAGACACAAGTTGAATAATAGTAGTATAGAAAGGATTGGTTTCCTGTTTGGGTAAGTGAATTCTGATGTTGGGGTGGTTTGTTGGTTGTTTTTTTTTTCTAGATACAGTTAGGGAGAACTTAAATTATGATGGAAAAGCATGTACTAAAAAGCTTTGCGTCAAATAAAAATGAAGTTGTAAAGTCAAGTTAAATCTGCAGATGGGCAGACTTACGTGAAGTAGTATTTGATGTATTCTGAGGAGAAGGAAGCTAAATTAACACAAGGTTTAAAATGATTGTAGAATAGCTTTTCTTACTTTTAATGTTGCCTTTTTGGGTTTTTTACACTTAATTGCAGGAACTTCACAGTGAGGATGACATCAAGCAGAGCAATGGTTCTAGCCCACTTCCAACTGATGCAGAAACACGCAGCCCTTCCCCAATCTCAATCTCCAGCAGTGAGACTAGTAGCATTATGCAGAAACTTAAAAAAATGCGCAGCAGAATGGATGAAAAGTAACTAATTTTTTTTTAATTCTTATGCAAGCCTATACTATTTTAGTAGGATAAGTTGGTTTGGCCAGTATCTGCACTATTGATATCACATCAGCTTTGATCTGAATTGCCTGAGAAATAGCTGATTGGAAGCATTAATAGAACTATATTCATTTTTTAATATAATGTACAAAGGCTACAATTCTTGTACGAGTACTGAGATTTGGACATTGTTAGCTGGTAGACAGTGTATCAAGTTTTTATTGTTCAAGATTGGTTTTAATATTCTTTGTATGACTCTTTTGAGTGGGTAAAAGCACTTCAATTTAGGAGATTTTGATACTTGTACATACAAGGAACTTGGAGAGGCTCCAGCTTGATGATGTAAGAGTTCCTTTAGCAATGAGACCTCTGAAGTCAAATGGTCAAAATAGTGCCTGTATTTTGTATCTCCCCTTTTATTTTAAAGGGCAAAAATATAGTAAGTGAGACTCTGGAATTACAGTACCAATTTTATCTTGAATTGAAGCATAAGTTAAAAATAGGAATAGTCTTATGCAAAAACTAGTAACCGAGTTTGAGATCTGGCTCATAGAAAGTCATTGAGCCTGTCAGGCTTGTGATTTCTACCTTACTATGCAGCTGCAGAATTTCAATTCTAATTGCATTAAAGTGAGCTAGGATGCATTTTGTAGTATTTTCTTAATTAATGGAGATTGTATGTGTGTGACTGAGAAGACAGGCAACTAATAAGACCTTTCTTTTTGTCCTGTGTGGTCCACAGGTTGGAAAAAAGTTGTTGTTAGTCCTCAGAGGAAATAATGAAGTATATGTGCAGTTCCTGGGTCTGAAAACTGAGGCTGAATCTGTTGATTTCACTTGTTAAATTGTTTTGAATCAGTTTTGGTTTTTTTTTTTTTGCACCTTGTGTAGGAATTACTTTGTCTGCACTAAACATCCCAAATGCTTTTCCAGCATGTGCTCATTAGTTTGAAGCGTTAAATTCATATTTGAGACTAATCCATTAAAAGTTTGACCTCTGCCAATTTCTGCAAGAAACAGTCTTTGCTTAAACTTTTTTTTTTTTTTAATAACTTATAACTAAGGTAGGTCACTGTATTTTAGTCCATGAGGGAGATCTATGCAATGGTTCTTTTTTTTTTTTAATTTTTCTCTTGAGACTCAACACAGCTGGATAAAAACATCAAGAAGCAAGCACTGCCATTTGCAAGCTGTCTGTGACTCCTTAGCACCCTATTTGCTTGTAATCTTTTGAGAAACACGTTTCCCAGTCTTGCATGTATTTGTCTATGATGAAGATAAAAACCAGTAGTATTAAGTGAGGGTTTGGTGTAAGAAGGAAGAACCAAAAACATGTTCTAGGTATACATAGTCTTCATGTTCTAGCCTGAATTCATTGCTATTTTATTCAAACTCTTCTGGTAAACTTAACAGCCAAAATGACAAATGATTTCAAGATTCTGAATTGTCATATTTCCAAAACTAAACTCTTGGCATTCCAAGTCATGTGAAAACCAACCCCATCATTATAGCAGCAAACTCTTTCTCAAAATATGTGTTGATGTTGGTAAATGGCTTAAGGTGAGGACGTGAGAAGGGTGTGCTCTATAGGCGATGTTGACTTCTAGGGTTTCAAGAAAACAAGGGTTTTCTTCTGACCCTGGGGGTCATCTTTTGTTGTTGTTTTTTTTTTAAAGAGGGTCTTTATTTTAGTTTTTTTCCACCTGAGATTCAACATACAAAATTTCAAATGGTGTAACAAAACCAAGTTACATCTTACCATTTTTGAGATAGAGTATTAACACTATGGAAGATGACAAATACACTTTTATATTTAAGACTTCCTTTGCCACTTTTTATTAGGTAGTGGTTTTGTCATTATTGGTTTTGGAATCTTAATGTTTCAAAGTACTTTAATTTCTAAGCAACAAGTATGATTGCAGAAAGAATTACATATTAATAAATAATTGTTCTTACTATTGCAAGGGATAGTAGTAGATACAAATTATGTTCTGCCCTTAGAGATCATTGAATCATCAGTCCAAAATATTGCTCACCTGGAGAATAATTTTCAAAAGGTAGATAGCAGGATTTGAGCTGAAGTAATTGCTTTTATGCAGAATAAGTGGAAATTGTGTGATCTGTGGTCATGTATTTTTGGTTTTATGGGTTTTGTCTTGCATTGAGATATTATATTATATTGTATTATATTGGTTGTTGGCAAACCCCCAGGCACAGCTACAGGCTGGGCAGAGAAGAGATTCAAAGCAGCCCTGCGGAGAAGGACTTGGGGGTAGTGATTGATGAGAAACTCGACATGAGCAGGCAGCATGCACTTGCAGCCCAGAAAGCCAACCGTATCCTGGGCTGTATCAAAAGAAGCGTGACCAGCAGGTCAAAGGAGGTGGTCCTGCCCCTCTACTCTGCTCTTGTGAGACCTCACTTGGAGTATTTTGTACAGTTCTGGTGTCCTCAACATAAAAAGGACATGGAGCTGTTGGAGCAAGTCCAGAGGAGGGCCACGAGGATGATAAGAGGACTGGAGCACCTCCCGTATGAAGACAGGCTGAGAAAGTTGGGGCTGTTCAGCCTGGAAAAGAGAAGGCTGCTTGGAGACCTCATAGCAGCCTTCCAATATCTGAAGGGGGCCTACAAGGATGCTGGGGAGGGACTCTTCATTAGGGACTGTAGTGGTAGGACAAGGGGTAATGGCTTTAAACTTAAACAGGGGAACTTTAGGTTAGATATAAGGGAGAAGTTCTTCACAGTGAGGGTGGTGAGGCACTGGAAATAGGTTGCCCAAGGAAGTTGTGAATGCTCCAACCCTGGAGGTGTTCAAGGCCAGACTGGACAGAGCCTTGGGCGACATAGTTTAGTGTGTGGTGTCCCTGCTCATGGCAGGGGGGTTGGAACTAGATGATCTTAAGGTCCTTTCCAACCCTAACTATTCTATGATTCTATATATTCAAAGGAAATAGTGTTTTGTGTAAGCATAAATGATTCTCGGGTACTTGATTGTCCTAATTATATAGTTTTTTCACACCTTTTGCAGATATTTTGATAGCAATAGCAGTGCTTATTTATTGAAAAACAGTGCTGACTTGGAGTCTTTTAAGTGTCGTTATTTGTAAAATGTGTAAGAATAATATTGACATAATAGGGTAAGATGTGTGGTTTGGGGTGTAATGATAGGAAGCTGCTGTTTGAAGGGCAGCTTAATCAGGGTGTGAGTGAGATAGGTCAAAAGGAAAGAAGCTGAATGTTCAGTGAAGTACTAGAGGAACTGGAATAAGGAATTAGGAGAGCCTACTATGCTGGATTTGGTGTATGTAGTCCATAGCAAGGTGGAAATCCTGTGGCTTCCTTACTTATGAGGCAGCTTTAATATTTCTCTTCTGATAAAAGGGGAGTGAAAGAACGGTTATTTTTAATAGCCTGCATGTGAACAGGAGCATGCTCTGTCAAAGAGAATTAACCACTTCCCCTTGCTTTCCTTGCATATGCAATTTTAATGATAATCTGTGCTATAGAAAAACTGATTAAATGCTCATTTTCTTTTGCTTTTCTTTAATATGCTTCTTAGCTTGCATTGTAGTTGATAGATCTATGTGGAGCATGGCATTTTTCTATAAATACGATAATTCATTAGGAATTAACTTAAAATGGTAATTGTTTAGGAAATGCCATTTTAAGCACAGCTGTAAGCTTAGGTAGGTTTTTGTTGGTTTGTTTTGTTTTTTTTTTAAACAAATAGGCATTATCTTTCTGCAGTTAGTACTTCAAATGAAAGAGGCAATATATGAGTATTCTGAGACCAAGTCTGCATTTTATTGCCAAAAACCAAAATAGCAGCTAGAGGTCAAATTACAGGTATTTCTCAGACTTTTCCTGGAATTGCTCATGTTTTAAAATTTGCAATTTAATTTTTTTTCCCCCTTTCACCGGTGCTTGCCTTTGGAGAATTAATTTTCCTGAGGTTTCACCAGGTGAATGAAAATGCATTTAAAGTTTCAGACAAGCAAAGTTGTTCATGTAGCAATACTAGCATGCCATTTTAATGCTCATTATATACTGTATTGACATTTACAATAGCAGGAGTTGCAAAAAGATCAGGTTGAAATATGTTAACCAGTGCATGTGGAAGTCTGCATCAAAATAAAACTTTCAAAGAAAAATCTAGCAGTGTTTAAGTAGCTTGCCTTTAATTAACAGAAGATGAAGTGTTGTAAGTGTGTGTGTTTTCTATTACCTTCTGCATAACAGTGTATAGTTTTTCTGCTTCAGAGGTTGGGTAATAACTATACAATGTTAAATGCAATAAATTTTAAAGTTCTTTGCTAGATGCTATCCTTTTCTCATTCTTTCTGCCTTTTTTGCTATCTTAGTTTTAAACTCTTCCTCCTTATTTTGTAGACACTGCTCTCCTGTTCACTACTTCTTCTCTGTCTTTACGTCTCACCACTGGGCCTCTCTCAGTGTCTGTTTTCCCAACCTTCACCCCAAATTCCAGCTGTATATCTACAACCAATTGGTCAGGTAACTGCATCTTTTTCAAGTGATAGACTCTTTGATAGAGCATGCTCTGTTCAGTCCTGGGAAGTCAAGAGGTTCTTCATCTGTGAACTTTTTGACACTTTCCTCACTGTTTCCAGATTTTTCTTAATGGCATAGACAGTGGGATTGGGCACATCTTTAGCAGGTCTGCAGATGACACCAAGCTGAGTGGTGTCGTTGATTCACTGGAGTGAAGGGGTGCCATCCAGAGAGACCTTGACAGGCTTGAGGAATGGGCCACTGTGGAGCTCATGGAGATCAACAGGGTCCTGCATCTGGGCAATCTCCAGTATCAATGTAGACTTGAGGGATGAATGAGTTGAGAACAGCCCTGCAGAGAAGGACTTGGGGATGCTGGTGGACAAAAAAATAAATTAGATATAAGCTGATGCTCCCCCTCTACTCTGCTCTCATGAGACCCCCATCTGGAGTACTGCATCCAGTTATGAGGTCCTCAGGATGAGAAAGACATAGACCTGTTGGAGGAGGTCCAGAGGAGGGTTACAGAAATGATCAGTGGGCTGGAGCACCTTTCTTATGAAGAAAGGCTGAGACAATTGGGGTTTTTCAGCCTGGAGAAGAGGAGGCTGTGGGGAGACCTTATTTGTGCCTTTCAATATATAAAGTGGGCTTACAAGAAAAAAAGAGAAAGACTTTTTGCCAGGGCCTGTAGTGATAGGACAAGGGGTAACAGTTTTATACCAAGGGTAG
>NW_009920408.1:28108-34769 GCF_000696875.1 Nestor notabilis | reverse complement strand
ATTAAAGGAAGATTTGTTTTTTTTTTTTTTTTTTTTTTATAATGAAGGTGGTGAGACACTGGCAGAGGTTGCCCAGAGAAATTGTAGATGCCCCATCCCTGGAAATGTTCAAGGCCAGAATGGATGGGGCTTTAAACAGCCTGATCTAGTAAAAGGTGTCCCAGGCCATGGTAGGGAAGTTGGACTGGATGATCTTTAAGGTCATTTCAAATCCAAACCATTCTATGATTCTAATCTCTTATTCCTACTGTGTTCTGAGTGGCAGATAGTTCATTTTGTTCCCACTATCTGGTTACCACTTCAGAATAGCTGCTGAAACTGTCTGATTTGGATTTAAAGTCAGTATACCTTGGATATAAATGTACAAGTCAAAGCAGCAAATTGTGCTTCCAGATTAATAATTGGGTGATGTGATGTTAGCACCAGAGAAATAGTTAAATTTTTGAAATCACGCTCATGCAATCTGAGTGCTGCTGCTTCCTCCTTGCTCCCCCAGATTTCCAGCTTCATAGATGCCAGGTGTGGTTTTGCATTTTTTCTGTTTCCCGTGAAAGTGCTGCTGCTTTTGAGGATAAACGCATACCTTTGGTGTTGCAACTGGAACCCTCTAGACTGTAGTAAATATCAAGGCAGTGTGTATACTACCTTGTGGCTCTGACCTTTTAAACCCCAGGGTTATAAAAGGGTCTGCATCTTTAGCCATGCTGCTTTAATCCTTCTCTTCCTATAGATTGAATGTTGGAAACCTCTTTCTCTACCATCACTTCTTTTGACATATCTTTCTTACTAGTAAGTAGTCTTTGTGTGGTGGTTAGTTTCATCATCATTTAGTTAATTCTCCTCCTTTCTGTCTTCTGTAGTCTTCTGGGTTAATGCTTTTAAGGAGTCCTGTTCTTTTGAATCCATTTATTTCAGCCTGTCTCATGCATTTTATTTCAACTGGATTTGCCTTCCCAAAGATCCAGTAAGCTGTGAAGATCCAGACATTCTGATGAAATCAAACAGTGGACAAGGAAGAAGAAAAAGTTGCCTTTTGCATTGAGATCATTGTAGTAATGACTCTATAATGAGTTCCAAATACATGATCTGCTAAATTAATTGGAACTGGTGTGTATCTGAAAGTAAGAGTCGATAAATCTGATAGTGCTGTTGAAAGGCGCAACATGACTGTCCATGTCATGTTTGTAATGCAATTACTGTTGGTAGTCTAATTTCTTAATTACATTAATCTGTTGGGTTTGCCTAAAAGTAGACAATGTTTGATATTTGTCTATAGAAAGTAATAAAGTAACTTACAAGATCATTGAATCTGTCAGCTTGAAGGTGTTTCCAGAGACTCTGAGGTGCTTCTGGTTCTCACTTGCTCTTGTTCTGACCATAGGAAAGAAGATTGTGAGCCTGTTTTACTGTCTTCTGAAACTTTTATCTTTATATTATAACTTGTCCACCTTATGTGAATCGGTCTTAAAGAAGGACTTACCTGAATCTTAACCTTTCTGGTCAACAGCCAGCTCACTTTTCCAGGGAGCAAAATGAACATGAAGTGAACAAATGAGAAATGTCCCTTTGCAGGCAAGACCTGCAGATTAGCTAGTGTGTCATTCCAGTCTCTGTAAATAAAAGGGCTTTTTTTGAAACACAAGAGATTAAAAAGCACAAATGAAATTATCATCTGCTTTGCAGCTTAAAAACTTTGATGCCAAGTGTTTGGGATGGCTTGAAACTTACAAGGTATAAAGGCATTCGCAAAGCAAATAACACAAGTCTTTGAAGGGTGTCATTTTAGGCACCCCATGTCCTGTAGAGGGTGAACTCTCTAGCTGGCAAACCATATGTTTTCTACAGAATGATTTTATGATGTCATAATTTCAGTGTAGGAGATGAATGAATTTATACAGACTCTTCTCTAAATTTGGCATGTCAGAGGAATTGCAGGCAGTTGATGTTGAACTTGCTTTCATTTACTATGTTAAAGGTTAAATGCTATGGTCTTGGTTACTTCAATGTTTAAAAATAAGACCAGAGATACTGTTGTTCAAGAGCTGACAAAGAGAACTAGTATATTTACGCAAACTTACTCATACCTAAAGAGTTCTATAAGAATTTGCTCATTTTTGAGTTTTTGTGGATCACCTAAGAAATCTTTGTCAGAAAGAAAATACCTGATAATTTTCATCATGAGCTTTGCTTTTTATCTGTTGTTAAACCAGGAACCAGGTATGTTAGTAGGTGGGAAAAAATGTCCTGCATCCTTATTCTCTTGATGCTGTCAGCTCACAATTAACATTCCAAATGTGTCAATCCATACAGATGATGCTTAAAAGAAGAAGGATAGAAACTCCAGTAATTCAGGAGATCTATTAATACAACATCACCTTCTCTTATAGTTATGTATTTGGAAAGATCTGTGGGGCATCTTGGAGTTACAATTTTTCTGTCATTGGGATGAGTGAAAAGGAAAGTTCATTTTTTCAAAGTCACTGCTTTCTTGAGGGTTCCAGTTTAATACCACTGGTACTTTTCATGTACTGAAATTGGGAAGTAGCCTGTTCATTTTAGTGAATAGTAGCACTTTTAATGATTTCGAAGATCTTTAAAATGTAAGCAGCGTATTTCCAGTATGTTGTAGACTTATTGCAAAGAAAAAACTCTTTCCTAGTTGCAGGGGTTTTTTTCAGTAGCACATGGGAGGTCTAGAACATAGTTGCTAGTGTGGATATTATCCTTGAAAAAAATCTGAACAGCAATAATTCTAGGAATTGTGTTAATAGAGCATCTGGGTATTGGGACCTTCGAGTGTGGTTGGCTATCTTCTCATTGTCTTCTGCTCTGTCTGTTAGGTTTCTAACTAAGCGAGAACAGAAGCTGATGCAGCGTCGACAACATGCTGAGGAATTGTTGGAGTGGAAACGCCGCCTGGATGCAGAAGAAGCAGAAATACGGCGGATAGAAAAGCAGGCCCTAGCTGCCTGGGACAAAGAGCTGCTCAAAACCAAAATAGCCAAGAAAGAGCTGGGGGATCAGAGAACTGAGGCCAAAGGTAAAAGGAGGTGGGGGGAAGTGATACAAAAAACAAAAGTAAAGCATAATTTGACGCAACAATTGCTTAAGTTTGCACTTCATTCCTTTTTTGGTGTTCTGGTGGTGGTTGTTCTTCTCTGGACACCCTTAGAATACCTGTTTCTACAGTCTTTAGTGCCTTCTGTTGCGTTGTTCTTTTAGCCCTATTTTGCACTTTAGTTGAAAGAGTATTCCTCCTTTGCTGTGTATCTTCTCAAGTGAACCTCACCATAAGCCCATCAGACATTTCTACATACAATTCAAACTGTACTTCTGTCTTTCAAAACAAAAATATTTCATGATCTTCTGCTGATCATCTTCTGAACAATGTTCTCTATTAAAACCCCTGTAGAGCTCAAAGTGTCTATCCCGTTAGCCTCCTCACTGTTGGTGAGAATGGCTCTTACCAGAGGCTGTGTTTTCAAAAAAATGATAGCATTTTTCCTATCCTCTGTTGTTAATGCAGCATAACCATTTGAAATGTGCAACTGTGCTTAAGTGTGTAAGGATGTAATTAGCATGAATGATGCTATTGTTAGGAAAAAGAAAAGTTCCCAGATGTTGGGAGCCACAGCTTTACTGTTTTGTCTTAAGTGGACCATACTTCAGCATGAAGCACAGAGAAGCAGAGAAAATAATGAAACTTTGGGATTGTTCTAGAAACCATCAATTTTCTTACTTTTTTCTCCTACTTTGCTGAAGGCAGGCAGCATGTCCTTTCAATGTGCAGAGGACATTTAGAATTATGCCCTATTAGGGTTGTTACTGAAGCAGTCGTGGATTTTGGGCATTGTAAGACATTTTAAAGATACGTGTATAAGTAGGTAAGTTCTGATTAACAGAAATTTAGCATTAATGCTGAATTCGGATAAACAGGTGAGAAAACATACTTGCTTTCTATTAATTGTATGTACCAGTAAGCACTGGAGCGCAGCCCTGATTCAGAAGAAGTTCCTCTCCCTAGCCTTTGCTCAAATACTGAACAATTCTCTATGACTGCCTCAGTAATGCTGTGACTCCTGCGGAATTTAGTAAACAGGAATTTTGAAAACCCAGCTTATTATTTTACTTGCTGCCAGTTGAGACACTCATGATGAAATCATAACATTAAAATGTTTTCTGCAACTACTGTAAAGGAAGCAATCAATTCTAAATTCAATATCTGGCTTGCAGATTATATGCTCCTCCATGACTTCTTCAGACTAATAGTGACTCCTGCTATGGTGTATTGTCAACTAGAAGGACAGGTTTCGCTAATGATCTTTTTTGAGTGTGTTGTCTGGAAAATGTTAGAATATCCTGAAACCCTCTTTGTTTTAGACATTCAGCAATCACTAAGAAGGTTTGGCAGTCTCAAATCTGTAAACAAGCTTTTTCTGTAACAAATCTGTTTTCTAGTAAACATGCTTGTTCTTGCCAAATGTTCCACCCTTGGTGTCTAGGTGGGGGGAATAACACCAATTTGACATGTATTGGTAGCAGTTACTACTTTGTATACAGGCAACAGCATCTTTGAAGGCCTGTAAGTCAGTGCCTGTAAATTCTTAAATGCTTTGTTTTTAATTTGTTGACTCTCAGAAATGGCTAGTGAAGAAGAGTCTCCAGCGCCTTCTTGCTCTCATCTGAACAGTGAAAGCTCTGTCCCAGAAGATCTGGGCAGTCTAGCTGCTGAGTCTGTCCCATCAGAGACTATGGGCCATGGGCATCCAGAAAGCTCAGATCAGAGTGCAGCTAATGAAGAAATGGTTTATTCTGAAGAGTTCAAGTCCCCTACCTCACCTGGCAAACTTGTGAGTTTTCATGTTGCATGTATTTTAACACTTGAAAAAGGCTATCAGAGAAGGAGTAAGCATAAGCCATGCCAGTTGCAAAGCAGAGATTAAACTATTTTCTGTTGGCAATACCATTTTACATTATTGTGCATAAACATTGTGATCAGATACGTGCTGAAGTCTTGAGGAGAAATTGCTTCATCACAGAGTTTAGATATTTTTAAACTTGTGGGTAGTCTTGCAAAATGTTTTGCGTATGTCACGTAAGTATGCAGTATTAAGTGGTGGAACACTGACCCAGTTTGCCAGTGTAAATTAGCTGTAGGCTAGCTTGTTACCATTGTATAAATTCTTTGAGGCCATGGAAACTATGCTCTGGTTTTCCGCTTTGCTTTATTTGCAAGTAATGTACTCCAAAGTATAACTATAGGAGCTGTAACCTCATGCACAACTCTTTGGGTTTCAGATTATGTCTGCTCGGTAGCTAATTCTACCTTGTTGTTCTGTTCCAACTGTTCCCTAACTGTTAGTTCTACTTGGTTGATATTTTTTATAAGTTTCATCCTGATAACTTTGCTCTTTGCTTAGTGAGACAGAAAATGCTTTGTCTGTAGGGTAAAAGAACTGCTCATCTAGAGTTTCTGTAGTTATACTATACGTCTAGTAAACATAGAGTTATACTATACATCTAGAGTATCTATATAGGTTTGTATTCTAGAAATACTTTCTAGAGTTATTACAAGTATTTTCTTGGAAAGTTTGCTGAGAGGACAGTGAGGTAAAACGTCTAATATGTGCCAGAGGTTGTGTCCAAGGTGTGTGTGAAAGGTTTGCGGTATAATATCAAAGCAGTAAGCAGCATTGTGGAAGAATGTTTGCTCTTAGAATTTTTTTGCCTGGGCTCAGAGAAATGCTGTGTTGTTTTACTGATTTAGAATGTCATATTGCATCCCTTACATGAAATGGTCCTTTTGATTTCACTGGTATATTTACTAGGAGTTTCTATTGCCATGGTTGTTACCAAATAAGATTACATAAACTGTGTTGAACACCTGTGAGTCAGAACCATGTCAGTTCACTTAGGTGGTAGAGTAGTCTAAGCAGGTCTACTGAAATCTAGGTTCAAAGTAAGCAGTCAGCTATTTCTGCTCTTGGTATTTTTGTTTTGTTGTCTAGCAAACTGATATTCTTCTTAAGATAGTTGGTTAGGTACCACTGCTTATGAGATTTTTTTCTAGTTATGCTGTTCCTTCCTTGTAACTAGCTCCTTATGACAATGATCTCCTACTTTTCAAACTGATCTTTACAAGCAGTGACTTATTTGTCATTCTCTTCTCCCATAGGCTCCTCCCAAAAGCAGCATATCTGTATCAAGGCAAGATTCCAGCAAAAGCAGCCATAGAACTGGAGGACAGCTGCGTTCACCTGTGAGGTCTCATCAGGTATCTCACAACTGGTCTGATGAATCTTTATCTATGACACAGTCAGGTAAGTGTAATATCTGCTTGGGTTTAAATTGGTTTTTCAACGCTTTTGCTTTTAATAAGTAAACTTGAAAGGCAGCCACAGATACAGGGACACCTGGAAATTGCCAGGCTTTGGGGTTTTGTGGGAGTATTTTCCCATGACGTAATTTGATTGCTTCTGCTTAAGAAGGTCTTAATGTAAGAAGGTCTGTGTATTATCTTTTCTTTTAGAAAACAATACAGGTTCCTGCAAACAGGTATGAAGGAAATAAGAGTCAATAGTTGAGGTGGTCCTAGAATTTAAAAATACCAATCTGAGCTGTGCTTTAACAGGTGACACATCTTCAACCGTCAGGTTGTAAG
>NW_009920408.1:4549-28077 GCF_000696875.1 Nestor notabilis | reverse complement strand
GTTCAGCAGCATACAAACATGGTTGTCCTCCTTCTGTACACAGCCTGGCTCCAGAAGCAGTATAGGTCTGTTATTGTGGCAGTATGAGTGAGCCTGTTGGATCTGCACTGGCTTGTGCAGAATTAATAGATGCTTCAGGACACATGTTTTTATTTTTAGAGATGAGTTTGAACTGTGTGCGGTAAAATAGGGCCTAAGATTGCATTTTGAGTTATAAATTACAAGATCTACTATATGGACTCTTTATACTCCTTTATCCAGTATCAAAGCTGGTTACCAGTAAATGCTAAGAGAGAGAATGTTAGACGTGAACTGGTATGGAGCAGTCCTTTCCCTGGTGTGTTCTCGCAGTCTGTTAGTCATGTGGATTGCAGGACTTCCTGAGCCGTGGTTCAGTGGGTCACTGTGCTCAGCTCTGTTAAACTCTGAAGTCTGTTTTGAACCTTTCTGTACTTCTAGTTCTCAGATGTCTTGTATTCCTCAGTGCAGTTGATAAAATGTCATAAAATACTTCCTAGCAAATGAGACAGTATCTTCTGCTTTTTTTTTTTTTTTTTTTTTTTTTAAGTCTTTCCTGGGAAAAGGACTAAGTGGCTCTATTGTATGTACTGGCTGTTGTTTGTGGGTAGATGGGTAACTTACTGGTATGTGTATGTATCCCGTCGTCATGGTGCTTAATAATCTTTTATTTTGAGGGGGTTTTGTTAATTTTGTATATGTGAGTGCAATAGAAACACAGAAATTTTGAGGGAGCTGTTCTGCTGGATAGAGAACTGAATACATGACACCTAGGTATGTGTACTGAGTGATTTATTTTGGGGTTATGTCTGGAGAGCAGTTTGCCACATTGTGGAGCATTCAGCAACTTAATTAAGTTCTGACTGAGCAACCACATAAGCCGTTTGAAAATTGGAGCAGGTAACAGGGGTCATGAAAATAAACTTTTGTAAAATAAAGTATTTGCAGTCTTTGATTTCAAATGCTGAAGAAAGGTATAAGAGGTGGGAAGCTGATCAGGATGGTGCTGGTTTCACAATAAATCATTCTATTGTAAAGGGACAAATCTCCCAAGCTGCTGAGTAGTAATGAAGTCATTGCTTCAATCCAGTGCACACATAGATAAGATCATCAAAGATGAAGGCATGTGCAGATCTTTCCCTTATGAGCTGATCAAGAAAAGATATAATTACATAGTGGTCACTTACTATCTGGGAGGAGTTTGTTAATTACAGTGGCATCATGAAGTACTCCTGATTAGCTAGTGAGATTCCATTCTTTTTGTGCTGTTTCCTTTGTTGTTGTTTTGTTTTTAATTCTCTAAATTATTAACAACAGTTGTTAATGGAAATAGAATACAGTAGTTTGATTGTATTTACTGGCTGTTGTTGATGATGAAATCCTTCATTATGGTGGTTTGTTGTCTTGGGAAATTTGATTAGCAAAATGGCGAGCTGTTCCTGCTAGCTGACCAGATACTACTGGTGACTTACTTTCTAGGATGTTCAGTAAAGCAATTGGTGATTGTGAACATCCAAGCTTTTTGGTCCAGAAAACATAGGTAATATTGAGTATTATAAAAGCAAACCAGACAAGTTCTTAGGAGATGTTGCTGCTGCTGTTGAAGTGGAAGTGGGACATCAGCTGCAGGGAGGAGTTTCAGTAAGGCTGTGTCAGATAAATATTTTGAAGAGGTTTTGATACTTAGCTGTGGTAGCACCAATCCAGGACAAGGATCTCATTTTGCACTATGTTGGTATACATTTTAAATAAGAAACAAGTGGACATAATCAGGTGTGCAGAAAGAATATGTAACGAGACACTAAGTCAGTCTCTCTGTAAGCGTGAGAAACTAAGAGGTTGTTACAGCAGAAACATCAAAAGTAGCAGAGTGTCGTGGTTTAAGCCCAGCCAGTAACTCAGAACCACGCAGCCACTCGCTCACTCTGTACCTTCTTCCCCTCACTCCTGGGGCGATGGGGACGAGAATCAAAAGAATGTAAATGCCACAGGTTGAGATAACAGCAGTTCAGTAACTAAGGTATAATACAAAACTACTCCTGCTACCAATAATAATAACGATGATAAGGGAAATAACAAGGGGAGAGGACACAACCGCTCACCACGCACCGACCGATACCCAGCCCAATCCGAGCAGCGATCTGGGCCTTCTGGGTAGCTCCCCCCAGTTTATATCCTGGGCATGACATGCTGTGGTGTGGAATACCCCTTTGGCCAGTTTGGGTCAGGTGTCCTGTCTCTGCTCCCTCACAGCTTCTTGTGCCCCTCCTCACTGGCAAAGCATGAGACTGAAAAAGTCTTTGGTCAGAGTAAGCATTACTTAGCAACAACTGAAAACATCGGTGTGCTATCAGTGTTGTTCTCAGGCTAAAATCAGAAACTGCAGCACTGCCCCAGCTACTAAAAAGGAGAAAAATGACTGCTAGAACTGAACCCAGGACACAGAGTTACTGGTAGAATGGGGTTATCATGCAGAGAATGGATCTAAGTATCTGGGGACAGTGTCCTAAGGGAAAAGAGGTAGAACATCATCATCAGAAGGACTGGAAGACCAGGTTGCAAGGAGTTCTGGGGTTGGAGAGGAATGGAGATCATATTAAAATTACTAAGAATAATCATCAAAGAATAATATCGTTCAGGTAGAAAACAGCTACAGTCAGTAATGGCATCATAGGAGGATCTGTAAAATTAAGCTTGGAGCAAAGATATGCCAAGTAGCTTTGTATAAGCTATTACTGAGCAGTCCACCATGTCTAGGCTCAGCACTACCCCTGTTCACCCTAAATAAATTGTCATCCTGAAGCCTGACAACAGTGAAAATCTCTGCATTATTCAAATTGAATTTCCTTCCAACTGTTGACCAGTCAGCTCTCAATTTCATAGATGGATTTAGTCTATGTGGCAAAAAATCTGAATAGGCCAGAAACCTATTTTGCAGTCCACTGTTCCGAATGAAATTCTCATCACTGAAGTGTACCCTGCATCTTGAAGCTGTGTACAGTGATCGTAGACAAATATTTTTTGTGTATTTTTGGTATGTATCTTTGAGTTGTCTTTTTTTAATATGTCAGAAAAAATTAATTTCTGCTACAGCTGACATGGTACGCAGTTAATGAGGTAGCAGCATAAACATGGGTGCTTAATGTGAACAAGTTTGGTAACAAGTACTCTATATTCAGAGCCTTTCTCTTTTAAATAAGATGCAACTTTCTTGTGTTGTATACTAGTGTTACGAATCTGAGATGCCACTTTAAGAGTCTTACTTATGTTAACATGTTGACATTAAATTCTTTGATATTTTGCTTGGACTGTATTTTCTATTTACTAAATGACTGTTTATTGCTTTGTGTAAAACTGTTTTGTGAGGTGGAAGTTTGCAAAGACTAAAACTAAACTTTTTCAGAAACCACATCTGATCAAAGTGACATTGAAGGACGGATCAGGGCCCTGAAGGATGAACTGCGGAAAAGGAAGTCTGTGGTTTACCAGCTGAAAAAGGAACAGAAAAAAAGACAGAAGGAGAGACTGAAGGCCCAGGAAGCCAGTTTAATCAAACAACTGGAGGTTAGCAGCAGTAGGAAAACGGGTGACATAAAACATCACTAGCCTTGGATAAACCATTACAGTATGGAAGTTGTTGGCAGACTATCCTATCAACAGCTGTGAAAGACATTATTGTGGTAGAAGTGTGACTGTGTTCTGGCTATTTAAACATTTTCAACAATGAGCCGCAGCCTTGAGGCAAAAACGACATTCCCTTCTAAAATCTGTATCTTGAATGGGTTACTAGCAGTGTTCAGGAGGCTTATGTATGTTTATACATATAAGTATCTGAGCCTAGATAGAAGAGTGATTCTCATGTAATTAATTTTTTTTTAAGTATAGTATTCGGAGAAACAAAGTGTCGTCTTTATTAACTTAACAGGTTTTGATTACTGAATTGTAGTTGTGGTTTTGTAGACTAACAACCATAACTGTTTTCCATGTGCAGTCATATGATGAGTTTATCAAGAAGACTGAAGCAGAGCTGAGCCAAGATCTGGAGACATCACCAACAGCTAAACCTCAGATTAAAACTCCATCCTCAGCTGCTGCTGAAAAACCTAAGATCAAGGCACCACCACTCCATAGGTAACTGGAATTTTTTCTTCTTTTTGAGAAACTGTGGTTAATACTGTTTTAGAGAAACCATGAGTTTAGCAGAAACTTTAAACCCATGAGTTTTAGCAGAAACCGGACAGTATCCTGCTGATCTATTTGCTGGTCTCATTAGACCGAAAGCAAATAAGATGGACTGTCCTTGTAATTGTTTGCATTTCACTTTTGTCCTGCCTAGCCTTTCAGATTCTATTTTCAAGTTCTTTCTGAACTATTTTCAGCTGTGCAAGAATTGAGCCAAATGGTTTAGTGGATTATAAACCAGAAGAAATTTTTTTGCATTTTGGTCACTTATGCCTGCAGCACTCTGTGAGGCAAACCATTCATCTTTGCAACTTAAATCAGGTTAGGTTCTTGGGTTTTAAAAGCCAGAGAATTCAACTGGTTTCTGCTCTTCCTACAGTATTTTTAAGTGTTTCATTTTGTCCAGCAGATGGTGCAATTTTAGTTGCATGCCAGTAAAAACTAAAAGTTATTTTCCGTTTCTCTTTTTTTCCCTTTCTTTTTTTTTCTTTTTCTTTTTTTTTTTTTTTTTTGACTGCAAAAAAGGCTAAAGTTTGATTAATCTTTAAAAAAAATTACTTTTCAGGACTTGCCAAACTCTCCTCTCTGTCCCCATTCCTATTTTCTAGGGTCACAGTATGGTGACAAAGCAAACTGTTTGTTATCATTGGTGTGGCATTATAATTACAGATGCTTACGTTTCCACTTTTATCTATTTAAAAAAAAAAAAAAAAAGACAAAACACCACATTTTCGTGTAATCATGATTCATGCAATTTGATTTTTCAAATTTAGGCCTGAGACAACTAAGAATTGGAAATCACTGGCTGAATCAGAGCGATCTAGAGCATCTTTGGAATCCATTTCAGAACATGCAGGTATGTAACTGGAAGAATCTGTACTACAGATGAAGATCTTGGAAGACTGTCTTTTAAAATTCTTTAAGCTTTTCCTTCTTGATTCAAGAAGAGGTTTTAAGAGAGAATACAGACTTCATAAAACCATACTGATCAAGCTATGTTTTTATTTAGTAGGCTTCTGATTTTGCTGTTTCCTGTATATTCAGTATTTAGTTTTACTCTGCTGAGGTTTGTGTGAAACCATAATTAAGTGACAACCTTTTCCCTTTCTTTCATTTCTTGTTTACTTTATCACTTCAGGAAAGTAAGAAAACCAAAAATAATGAAGAATTTAGGAATAGGGTTGGGTTTTTTTAGATACACTTCAATGTTTTGCTGCTGATCATTATCTACCATTCTAATATTGGTTGTATTTGCAGCTTGCTAACAAATAACTGGGCCCTTACTTCAGTGTCAGTATTGCATGGCGTTGCAAAATAGTGGTACAGGAACAATATCAGAGAGAAAGCATTAGAACCCTAAAAGTAAAAAAGCATTGCTCATGTTTATGGGACGGCTGGAAATATAGTGTCTTTCCAAGGCACCAGTTTGTAGCTTCTTTAGCATAGAAACCTTGCTGTTAATTTTATTGCCTATGGTTGCAGTTTTCCATAAAACAATGCAGCTATAATTAACTTTTTATTTTCCTTCAAGATGCTGTGTCATCAAAAACTGGGAGATCTGTGTCTGTACACACAAAGAAGGTGGCTGTGACAGATGTTCATGTAGAAGAACCTTCTGGAATACCTTCCTCAGTTTTAATGTCACCAGGGCATTCCAGAACAGGATCTGGTGATTCCTTAGAAAATGTACCCTTATCACCTTTTCTCAAAGATGTGAAAGACATTAGCAGAATATCCCATGGGTCAGTGAACAACATGGTAAATGCATCCAGTGATAAGTCTGCCTTCAGTTATAAATCTGAGATACAGGAATACTTGGAATACTTGAAGTCAGAGGAATATGAGATTGAAGGTTCTCATGTTAAACCTTTGGAGAGTTCTGATGTCTTGTTGACATTAAGTAAAGAACAGGAGAGCTCACAGGGCATCCTTGCAAAGAAAGTCCTCTGTTCTGAAAATGAACACTCTCAGAAAGAACTGTTCGGTTTGGCTGTGGAAAGTCTTCATGGTATGGAAGAAATCTTGGAACAGAGACTGACAAATAAACATGCTGTAACTGGCCCAAATGCAAAAGAGTCTTCTTGCAAGCTCAGCAAATCTGCAGAGGAAGAAGGTTATCTGCTTTCAGAACAACTCTTTAGTCAAAAAGAGCCACCGTACCTTGAAGACTTTGAAGGATCCACCTCCAGAAAACAAGCATCAATCGAAGAAATGCTTCCTGGGGAACGTTACAAAGATGACTTTGAAGCATCTCTTGTCTCCTCTAATGGGGAGTCACTGAGAGAGCGGTCACAGCACACACAGACCAGCAGAAGCAGATCCACCAGCCTAGGCAGTGATGGTGAAATCAGTGAATACCTCAGTGACAGGTCTCTCTCTCTGTCTGGCAGCGTGCATTCAGAGAGGTTATTAGAACTGAAGTCCCCAACAGAACTTATAAAAAATACTGAACGCAGAGATGTGGAGCAAGAACAGGCCCCTATTGAATCACCACTGTGGGCTTCTGTTTCGATCACAGAAGAAACAGATAGTTTGCCAAATTTCAACATTGGCGATAGAGTACTTGTGAGTAAAGTCCAGCCTGGAACATTGCGATTCAAAGGTCTGACTAAATTTGCCAAAGGGTTTTGGGCTGGTGTAGAGTTGGATAAACCTGAAGGGAATAACAGTGGAACTTATGATGGTATTAAATATTTTGATTGCAAGGAAAAGCATGGTATTTTTGCTCCTCCTCAAAAAATCTCTCACATTACAGAAAGCACCAATAGCCATGTAGACGCAAACAATGATGAAGACTCATTCTTCGATGATAGACTGGAGAAGCAACACAAAGCCTACCAGAAAGACAGAGGAAGTTCCAAACCTGGCAAAGAGGATGAAAGCCAGAGCAGAGATGCAACAGAGAACTATTCCCAGGATAAAGGTCCTGCAGATACAGCTGTTTCAGAAGCCTCAGCTCAGGAAAGGGTTGATGAGAAGTTGTCTTCTAAAGCAAACAGCAAAAATGACATTTCTGTAGCTACTGAGTCATTTGCCCGAGAACAGTCAGTGGTGGATTATCTGAAGCATGCTGTAAAAGAGGAGGCCAACCTTGCTCCTCTCATTTCTAGTGTTGCAGATGAGATTTCCACTGTTCAGTTAGATGACATCTCAGATTTTCCTTCTGAAAAACTGGAGAGACAGAAGACGCTGGGAGAAGAATGTGCTGAAAAGGTAGATGATCTCTTTGCTGGACTTGTGGAGAAGCCAGCAACTCCACTTCTGGATTTGCTGACAAAAGAAAAAAATCAGTTGGAAGCACAGCTTAGACTGCCACTTAGAGAAGAAGAAAAGTCAAAAGACCAACTGGAAAAAGTCAGCTTGCTGACAGACAGTCTGCTTAGAGATTTTGTAAAAGACACGGTCAATCAGTTACAGCAAATAAAGAAGGTCAGGAATGAGAAAATCCAGCTCAGCAACCAGGAGCTCTGTGATGCAAAGGAGGAATACAGTACCCCATCCCAGCAGGTAGAAAAGCAAGTTCCTGATGGACTGAATAACTTTTTTCTGAGTTCCAATTTTGAAGATGAAAGAGAAGAACTTTCCTCTCCAGACATGTGCCCCAGACCAGTGAGTAGCAGTTGTCTTGCACTGTTTTTAAGTTAGTCATTTCTTTGACTGACGATGACTGAATCTGAGGAATGCTATGTAGCACCAGTTTGTTTTCTCCCAAGTTCTGTTGGGTGATGTGGAGATTGTACCTATGTGTCTTACATGTTTCTTCTGACATGTTCTGTTCCTGGCTTGTTTTGGTAGCCCTACATGCCAAAAGACATATTTTGGAACATGAAAGTGAAAAATACTTCTAGGTTGCATTCTGCTTCCATGTTAAATTTGTATTTAGTCCTTACCTTCAGTTTTTACTCTAAAAATGGCATAATGCAGTAGATTATAAACTTACCTCTGGTTATTCTTGGTATGAAATAATGATTTTTAAACATAATTAGTTGCTCTGGAGGTCATTAAGGTATCAGACTGCTCTATCCTCTGAACTAATATATCATGAGTAGTGGAAGTTCAAGCTTCCTCAGAACAATCATTAATGATACAGATACAGGGCTTGGCCTTTCTGCTGAAGATCCCAGTAAATCTATCTGCTTTGCCATTGATCTCAATATGTTGTCATCACAGGAAGCTTCAGCCCATTTCACCAGTGTGAGCACCGCTCAGTCACTAAAACGGCCATTGCCTGCTAAAAGCTTTTAGGCTGTTGATTTAGATCTGAGACTGCTGTTAAGAGAAGTGAAAAGTTGTATGTCACATTACCAGTTTTTAAACCACTCAGCCTTTCATAAAGAGTTAAACATTAGGACAGACAGTGGGCAGGATGCAGAGTCTCTTAAGCTCTGTAGGAGCCCTCTGAAAGCATTTCTCAGAAGTGGTAGAAACCCCAGGTATTTGAATCAAAATATTTCTAATTTTACAGTGGGATATTTATTATTTTCCTGAATATTTGTGCATATATTGCCGATTACACCAGTAGAGCATTTAAAAATGTAAGTTGAGTTAGACAGTTGAGTGTGACACTGCTTTTATATTTAATCCGTGGCTCTTAATTCACAGGAGAGTCCAGTGTTTGGTGCCAGTGGTCAGGAAGAGCTTGCCAAGAGACTGGCAGAGCTGGAGCTCAATCGGGAGTTCCTGAGTGTGCTGGGAGATGATCAGGACTGGTTTGATGAGGACTATGGCCTGAGTTCCCATAAGGTCCAGCAGAAGCAAGCTGAGGAACCAGTAGTGCTACCCAAGGTAGAACTGCAGAAAGTGCCAACAAAGCCATGTGAGGAGCCTTTGGCGGTCCCACATACTGCGGTGGAGGTGGAAGGTATGGTGCATGCAGCAGCTGAGGAACTTTGGAAACTGAAGGAGCTGGGTCATGATCTTCAAAGTTTCAACCTTCATACAGATCTTAGTAGTACTCTCGAAGAGCAGGACACAGACTTTATAAACAAGCAGGTTTATAAAAAGGTACAGTTTTCAGACAGTTTGTTCTTGCCCTTATAATGTTTACCATGAACAACAGAAGCTTTAACTTTTACTTCTTTCTTTCTTAAGGTGGTTTTTGATTTAACAAGAGAGATCTTTGGGGAAATGTTTGCTGAGGATCCTAATCTAAACCAGCCTGTTTGGATGAAACCATGTAGGATTGCATCTGCTTACTTTCGCCGAGTGAAAGATCCAAATGACCTGGATGAAATCAAGGTAGGAAGAAATCTTTGCGTCGCAGGGAAAGTGGAAAAGTCAGGTGAAAAATAATTGTACTAGCACTTGCCTGAGTGTTAAAAGATCATGCCAGGTGTATCCAGCAAGAGATGAGCTGAGAAGACGAGATTACAAACCTGAAAGGGAGTTTGTCAAAATGGTCCAGTTTTTTATTCAACATACTTGCTTCCCTGTCCTTTTGGCTGGTACTGGTTGCTTTTAAACCTTAGTCCTCTTTGCAGAACTGCCAGGATGACCTTGATTTTATAAAATTGTATGCTGACTGTCTGCTGCTTTAGCAGATTTCAGTGGAACTCTGTATGGGCACATTGGCGTGGGTCCAAGGGTAGGTTTGGGCCAAATGGGATGAGCTGGATTTTTTTTTTTACTCAGACACACCTGTGCCAGCCTCACTAAGGACAGTGGGAGTTTGTAGGAGGGATCCAAAAATTGACTGGTGGGGGCATTGTTGTATTTGCTAAGCCAGAGGAGATCTCCTGTTATTGGTGGTAGTGCTCAAGAAAGGACAAAACTCCAGGAAGCTAGAGCATGACTGGACCTAGATTAAACTTGCAGGGCTAGATATTTGGAAAAAACCTGTCCCTGAAATTTCTCGACTAAGAACCTTCCATCAAGACACAGATGAGGACTTCCAACTATGAAGACTTCCCCCATCCTCTCTCCCCCCACCCCCCACTTTGGAAAGTGGTAACTGTATTTTGATTAAGATGCTGCCCAGAAAAGAAAGAAATAGTATCTAGATCACTCAGTTGAGAAAACTTTCAAAAGCATGGAGTGGCGGGGGGCTGGAACACAGGACAAGGATACCAAATTCCCACCCAGCATTTCTTTAATATTCTCCCATAAAATGGATTGTCATAATCCGTTTGCTGTTTAATTGAAAGTTTCTGTTCTCAAGATGGTCACAGCAGTGGATGTCATTCTCCCCACACACACACTTCTGGATTTAATAATTGTTCTACCTGTTCTGCTGCGGAGACTTTCACTCCAAGTTTTCATGCATACACCCTGTGTCTCTTAGCTAAGCAGAAAGGTACTTTGTGCACACATTTACTTTCTTAGGTGAAATGTGATAATCTCGCCTTTATTGTTCTGTAGAGCTTCATTGCAGCTGAAGTACTGAAGTTGTTCAGCCTCAGGAAGGAGCCTAATCACAAAACAGACTGGCAGAAGATGATGAAATTTGGGCGGAAGAAACGAGACCGAGTGGATCATATACTGGTCAGTGGATGAAAATAGGCAATCATGTGAGACACTGCCCACCAGACTGAAGTGTGACATACAGTTGTATTTTTCAGTAGTCAGTCATGCTGTTTAAAGAATACAAAGTGTCCATGAGGTTGTGATAGGTGGTGTTTAATTTTAGAGAGCACCCTAATGACAGAAACAGAAGTCTAGTGCCAGTGAAGTAAGGTGACTTGAGTGAATTCTCTGTTCATGCCTACTAATTTGGCTGGATTATAAATTTGCCCACTGCCAAAAGTTATAGCATGAATTTACAGAAGGAAACACTGAAATATTTGACTGAAAGGATAGTAAACTTTTTATTTGGGAAGGGAATATGTTTTTCTTCTTTATTTTAAAATGTTTTAAAGTACTAGGACTCATTGGAGACAATAATACAGAGAACTTTATAGGCCAGACTGCTAACCAGATTCAGCCAAAATGTTGCAGAGTCGTTGAGCTAGAACCGCAAAGACTTCGAAGAGACGGTATGGGACATGATAGTCCTTAGTAAAAGGTTACCAGTCTAACAGATGGTACCCACAGCTGAGCATTTCCTCTAGTACTTGATATGAACTAGTGAATGCAGCTGCCACTGCAGCAGAGACAGTTCAGTGTTAAGGCTGCATAAGATAGAGCGTGTCTGGCTGTGTACTAGTTTTTGAAAGTTACTTATTGGCTTGTATTGCAGGATGATTAATATCTTTATTGGCTATAATGATAGTGAAGGTTCTGCTTGGGAATATGAGTCATCATTAACACTGTGCTTCACTTAATTATACCTGAAATTGATTCCACACACACGCACATATAAGTAACTTCAAGTCATGGGTCGTGTGGTCTTTTAATTGCCCATCAGTGGAAGGTTTCCAATACAGACTTTTTCCCAGGGGTTTAATTGTATGTAAATAGAATATCTATGCATAGGACCTGCATATCCTAGTATGTTTGATTTGGGGATATGAAGGCTATTAAAGCATGCACAAAAAAAGCACTGTGTTTAGATCCCTGAGAAAACTAATGGTACAACTGCTATACTTACTCACCAATTTCCTAATTTCTTTGAAGCATACCTAGAAAGAAAGATTCCTGACTGGAAAAAATTTTTCTAATTAAAGGCATCCAAAGTGCTTTAGGTGAAACAAGTTCAGAGGATCTGATCTGCAACTTAGATGCAGACTCAGACATCAAAGATTAATGGAGCTCTGACAAGTTTGGCTTAATAAGTAATTTGTTTAATTTTATCTTGTTCTCACTAGAATATGGTAATAAAATTTTAGGTGAAGTCCGGGAATAACTCTGTGAAGGCTGCAGCAATGCTTTAGGAATAAGCATGTCCAGGTGGCACTGCTAGCAAATTCATACTGTAATGTGAGATACTATCAGAGAAACTTCTGACAGAAAACCTTTGGAGAGTGTGTTCAATTTATCTCTACCTTGTTTTATTAAAATCTCTGTAAAACGTGAGTAGCTGGATAGCTTTCTCTGCCTCCTTGTGAGCCTCCAACTTATGCTTAAGGTCATGAGTTCTTTGATAACATAAATCCAAGGTCATAAGTGGATATACAGACCTCTGCAAGATCTGCTACCCTACCCACTAGTAACAGTGTAGCCCTAAACTGAGAGGTCAGTTTTGGAGTTTTCCAAATCTTGTTTAAAGTATATTCAAGTAGTGCAACACAGCAATTTCCTGAAAGAGAAATCAAGGCTTTTTTGTTAAGTTTAGGTGCTGTGGAAGCTTTTTTAGAAATCATAATAAAAAAATGTTCTGTTCAAGTTTTTGTGAAGATTTAGCCAATATACACCTCTTGCAGGGGATGTCACTTGAGTACATATGAGCCGATTGATTCTTCAAATTCTTTGCTGCTTATAAAGACAAAGACTTAAAACATGATTTCTTTAAAGCAGAGGTAAACATTCTTAGGCTTCTGTTATTTGCACTTAAATTTCGAGCACAGGTCCTTCCCAGTTTCTTAATTTCCCGAGGCAAAACTAACCTCCAAATGAAAACATCCTTTGATAGTTTTCTATTGAGGCAACTATGCATTTTTAGTGACTTTGAGAAGATTGAACGCATCTGACTGTCCAATACTGTCTGACCCAGGAACAAGGCATGACTTCATTTCTTCTGAAGGCACAAAAGCAAGTGCCAGGCTGTTCTGCCCAGCTTACTCTCAACCTGATTATCCCTGGATGTGTCTTTCTGGGTTTATTATGATACACCCAATTCCCAGTGCTTCTCATCTCCACCAAAGGTTCAGCCTTGTGGGGAAGGAACAGGGCAGTAGAAGCAGACTGTGCTTCATTGGTGCTTTTCTGTGACCTGGGTCCTGTGGGTGACTGCAGTCAGCTATCACACACACATCTTTACTGCATTTTCACTTTTGTCTGTGCTTCCCCAGCATTGACACCAATATAGTTAGCCATTTTTTAATGCCAGCAATAAAAAAATGTCTTCCTCTTACCCTTTTTTGCAGCACTATTAAGTTTGATCAGGCATTTTGGTCCTCATAAAGCATTTGTGTTGGAACTTCTTAAGAGATCTCTCTGATCTGCTGGATAGTTGCTCCGGTTATTAATATTTACAGCAAATCTTGGCTTCAGTAAACAAGTATGGGGAGGTTCTCATTTATGAGAAACTGCTTGGTTTAAAATTAAGTTAAAGGAATGTTTAAATATTTGCTTTCTTCTTCTCATGTCCCTTCATGTTGCTGCCTTTATCGTGTGTATGCTGTCTGTGGGAGAATCCCAAATGTACATGTAGGCTGAGGTGCCACATTTTGGTTCAACAGGTCTGCCTGCATCTTTCAAAACCTCTTTTTAAGCTGCATCGAGAACTTATATCTCCTTATTTAAGTTCAGGTGCTAACAATAGGCTGTTTCCGCTCCTTTTGTTTTCCGCTTGGGTCTTCAGCCAAAAACTCCTGGTGCCGATCAGTTTGCATGGGGTTAGAACAAACTCTGCTATTGCTTTCCCTGCCACCCTCCCTTCCCTTTTATCCTAAGCTCGAGAAAGCAAAGCTCACATGATACTGCCAAACCTATGTGTTCAGCTTTTGCACCTGAGAAGCCTGCCAACAGAGTGCTGAAAAGTGATCTTCTGACCTGTTGGCTTAACAGCTAAGATGTTTCTCTCAGTGCAGAAACTCTGTAACAAAGCAAAGCCGTTCTATCAAGCTGGCTTAATCAGAAGGCCCACTTTTGTGGCACCTGAGATCTAAACCCAAGCGGAATGTAACAGTTAATGAGAATCAAAGCCTGCTTGCATGCACAGTCAAGCATCTTAAAATTGCAAGACAATCTTGAGAGCGACAAGCTGTGAGAATGCATCTGCCTGCCTTTCTGCTACTGGTGTTCTTCCAAGACGCTAGTTTACATCTGGAGTTTTATTCTTTTCAATCTCCTAAATGATCTAGTTCTCAAACGTAGTTTAGTTTGCAGATATTCATGTTTTGAATGGGAACCTCTAGAAATCTAAACTTAGTAAGTTACTCTCTAAAGTTTCCTCCAGATTGCATTATTTTAAGTGATGTTTTGGGGTACTGTAACATTTATTAAATGGCCAACAGGATCATACTATTTTATTATCTCGTGATTTTTCTTTTGTGTGCCTGCCCCCTGCTTTCCTTCTGTGTTTAAAAAAAAAAGTGCATACAAAAAAAAGTGCATGTTAAAAAAAAAAACCCATACCACACAGCCTTCCACAGTGTGTCACTATTTATCTTTTCCTGTAGGATGAAATTCAGTTTCATTAAAACTTGTTCTCCTGACTTTGCCCAAATGCAGTTTCTCTTTGGTATAGAGAACTTCCTTATATCAAATATGTGGAGTTTTACTTTTGTCACGAGAATGTGCAAGAACTTACATGCAAAGTCCATTTCCATGAAAGCCGTAATAGTCACCAAATATAAGCAAACTTTCTCCATTGCTTAGAAGTTGTTTGTGGTAATACAGCAAATGGATCAAACCTTTTCCTGGCAAAGGAGTTGCAACTGCCTTGGCTCAGATGTCTGCTGCTAGGGCTGCAAAGTAGCACAGCAGTTTCCACACATGTTCTGAATACACTATATTCAGAACATATATCTATATATACACAAAAATTGCACATTCTCTTTAGTTTTCCAGAAGTATGATCGAGGAAGTCCTAATGTCAAAGGAAATTGTGCCTCTGAGAAGGAGGGGAATGGCAGAAGCAAGAGAAAATTAATCACTGATACTGTTTTCCTTTCTTCATCTTTCTACTGCTATTTAACATCCAGTCTTTCTCTGCCTGGATCACGTTACCTTCTCCTCTCCTGTTTTATTTTATCCCATGGATCTCTTTTTCCTTCTGGAGCACAGTAAAGGAATTGTCCCATCATATTGTTGCAGGTGAGACAGATAAACAGCATCTTAATGTGGATCTTAATATTGGGGTTTGCTTAAGGGCCAATGTGATCAAAGCTTTTAGCCTTCTTGATTATTTTACTCACTCGCTTCTCCCCACCCCCAGTGTTACATTCACTAGGTCTTGACTTCGCTTTCCAGCAGTGAGATCACTGCTGGCCTGGGAGGGCCCGGCATAAAATTTCACCAGTTGGTGTGGTGCCAGTGCTCCCAGTTACCAGTCTTGGGTGTCATCGGTCAAGGTCCCTGGGTGTGCCCCAGTGTTTGTCTCCACCCACCTCCATCATCTCCAGGATCTTCCCCCATTTCCAAGATCTTCCCTCCAGCCAGGATCTTCACCTTCACACTTTGGGACCCGTGTTTTCTTTCCCAGACCACTTCTGCTATTTGGAAACCTTTCTTTTTAGCATTACCTCTTCTTTCTGTGACCCCTATATCTTGCTTTTCTTCATGTCTGTGATGCAGACACAGCACATGATTGGCCTCCAAATCAGTGCTTCTATGTCATGCCTCTTTATTCATGGGAGGACCTAGGACATGCTGCTATTCTTTAGCCCAGTGTTTATCAAAATTTACAGCCAGCACATAGCGTTTGCAGGGAGCACAATTCTGCTGGAGAGTTCAGAAGTATGTTTCAGACATCCACATCTACACAAACTTAGACCCAATTACCTGCTGCTTGTTAGCATTCAATTTAAATTATTTTTCACCTACAGCAGTCATTCAAATTTTGATTGTGAATATTGTTGCTTCTTCCGTGTTAGTAAGAAGCATAATAAAACCATTAACACCTCACCTTTGACAGCTGTATGGGAAATGAGGGCTGTGCCAAAGAAGAGTGCTCACTGTGGTAATGCAGATATTTGTAAGCACATAGCATGACTCTTACAAAGCTCTTTGCAGAATGAAATCCCTGCCCCTCTCCTCAAGCTCTCTTAAGAGACGGAGAAAGAAAATGTCAGACTGAAACCACATGTATAACTGAGACCTTATGAATGGCTACAAACCCTGAAGCAGTGCCAGTTCCCTGGGGTTCCCACAGCAGCCTGATTTTGGGCTTCACATTGCGTTTGGGTTATTGAATCATCATTAGGCTACAGCAGCTGTCACCTTCAAAATGGCCAAGTTTGTGGGTGGTTTAGCTTCAGGCGAAAGGAAGGGTGTTGGGGGTATAGCTCTTGTACTGTCTTTAGATAATATTAGATATTGGTACTGAAATACTGGATTTTGAGTATGTTTTAACCTTGGTTTGGCAGCATGTAGGTGTCTGGCCCACTTGTTTATATGGTCATGTAAATGTATTTTCAGTTCGGAGTGCAGGAATTACAGTCAGAGGAGCTTTCTGCTGAAGCCAAGCAGAGAAAGAGCTTTCAGTGGGTTTTCTTTGTCATTTTAAATGAGTAATGTTTACATCTACTCTTTTCTAAAATGTTTGAGCTTTGTTAGGATGTAATACTGAAATGGTCACTAAGACAAATTTTTAAGAAGTTTAATTGGAAAAATCCTGTTTGGAGAGTGTCTAGATAAGACTTTGATTTGCTGAATGAAATTGCCTATTTCTGTGTCTGTTACTAAAACTCTTATTTGCCAATGGCCAGTAAAACAGGATTTTGTTTGTCAACAATTTAGGAATAGAAAGAAATAAATATTCTTCGAGTTACTCTTTCATATGTAATGGCACAAAATTCCACTTGTAATGATGCTGTCAAGTCCAACGAAGTGTGGCATATTCTGTGCAAAAGGAGTTGTAATACTGTCATACAACACATGCCAGCATTTTTTCTTCCTATACAGAAGAATTGGAAAAAACATTTCCTTTAGTTTTTCTAATTATTATTCACATAAACTGAACTGCAGTAAAGTTTTTTCTTTTTCTTCTTCCCCTGTTCAAGGCCTTTGCACGATTTCTTACCAGTTTAAGCTGCATAGAATCAACTTCTTGCAAATAAACGGTTAGGGATTTTTTTAAATGGAGCTACTGCTGTTGACCGAGAGTATCTCATTAGCTGAGTTCTTTGAAGTGAAAAACTTGTGCACAACTCCTTTAAAATGGATACTACAATGAAAGGTAGAAAACATTCATACAGTGAAATAGCCTGGTTCAAACAGATCTGTGTTCATTTTGCTATTCAAAGCATTTCCTGTAATCTCTTACAAAGACAGATACGTTGTTGACAGATGTGTGCTGTTTGAACTCTTTCTGGAATTTGCAGGGGTTACTATCCTAAAGCAACAGAATTATAATATTTGTATTTTGCGTTTCTGCCCTCCAAGGTGCAGGAACTTCATGAGGAAGAAGCGCAATGGGTGAACTATGACGAGGATGAACTCTGTGTAAAGATGCAGTTGGCAGATGGGATCTTCGAGGCCTTAATCAGAGACACTGTTGATGTACTGAACCAGATAAATGAGAAACAGCAGAGACTGCTGCTTGTCTAACAGTGCTGAAAGTAAACTTACAGCTGCATAACCACTGAATCAGAAAGCAGCCTTTCTGACTCCTGACGTACTCTCCATGCTGCAAGTGCTGCTGCTGGACTTCCTTCCATATGTGGGGTTTAAAGGCAGTTCAGATGTGATTAAAAGAACCTGAATTTGCATCCACTGCCACTGGGACCTCGCACTGGATTTGGAACAAGCGGATCCTTCATTCGAGGCTGCACCGTGGAGTATTCAAGACTGTGTGCCAATGCAGTTATGCCACATAACTGTCAGCAGCTGTCTGGAGCCCTGGCCTGTGGCTTTGACATGTCAGCTTGTTCTCTGAAAGGGTTGGGTTAAGTTGGGATATTAGCTATTTTGCTGGAATGGCTGTCAGCCACCAGTATTTGCCTTGTCTTTAGAAATGTGAGTAATTTGGAGAAGAAACAATTTGGTCAGGTTTTAGTCTTAAATGGAGACTTACCATACTGAACAGTGTTATAATCCTAACACCTCTTCTCCTGCAGCCAACCCTACCAATGTGCATCAGTTTCTTCTGCTCCAGAGCCCATTTAATTCCCTTCTCTGTGAAGTTGGTCTTCACCTTTCTTCTGTGATGTGGTACCAAGTATGGTGCCAGCCAGTCCAGGGTGATGATGTTGCTTTCTGCATTCAAGTAAAGAAATCTTGCTGCTTTTCCTATGTAACTTGCTTCAGTCCCGAGGTGGAGCAAGATAAAGGACACCTAATGTCAAGTGTTAAACATGAGCCCATGGACAGCTTTCCTCCTACTGTGTAGCACTTCTCTTCCTGGAGCATCAGCTGCTCCCAGATAATGGATACTCAGGATTTTCTCAGGCACGAGACATGCAGGAGTGGAAAATTTTTCCTCACAAAAATTTGGCCTTCAATCTCTCAGCTTTCTCCCTTACTGTCACCTAATAACTTAGAGAAGCTGTTACTTGAACAATTTAGAGAACAGAGTGTATTCACCAAAGAAAGTGGTGTCCGGTGCTTGACTGTCTGCATGTTTTGTGCTTGTGGGTGTTTTTTATTTATTTTCAGATAATTTATTAAGTGGATTATAGGAGAGTGTCCTGTGCAGTTGGCTGCACTGTCTTAGTTTTGAGACAGCCAAACTTGAGAAAGCATCTGCTCTGGAAAATTCTAGAGCCTGGTACTCTTCGCACAAAACCTCCAGCTTCTTGAGGTAAATAGAGGGGGGGAGGTGAGAAGAACCAAACCTCAGTGATCAGGGGTGGGATGCAAAGGCAAGGACTAGGAATGGAGCTTCACCACACCTGGTTTTGAGACAATGGAGAGTTGAGTGGACCGAGCTTGAAGAAGCTCCGTTTCCTTTCTATCCCAGACCTTCTAGGCCCTGGGGAGCTGTTACACAGTTGATTTGGTACTGGGTTCAACTGCAGTGTCCTTCTGCTGAGTGCTGTTCCGAACCTGTTCCTCCCATTCTTGTGTTTTTCTTTGAGGAACACAGACAATCTGGGGTCGAATGTTGATGCCTTAATAGTGGATGTCCCTGTTTGCTAATGTGGGACAAGACCCAGAAGAGTGTCAGATTCTTCAGGCACACAAGTGCAGAAAGACATTTTGAAGCCCTCAGAGTGCTGCAGCCCCCAAAGATGCTGCAGCCCACAATAGGCATGGCGGGGAGATCTCTACCGCTTGGTTCATCTGCTTGGTTCTTGGGCTTCCTGCTATGCATACCTCTGCTAGTGCTTAATTTGTTTTCTCTTTTCCACTTCTTCTTTTTTTTCTTTTTTTTTTTTTTTTGAGGGGGGGAGGGTTGGGGAGCTATCATTGGAATATTTGCATTTTGCACAATGACACATGGCTGGTAATTCTTCAGGGACAGCACTGGGAAATGTTGGATTTGTCGGAGATCCATGCAGATTCTCAGATGTAGTATTGCCAGCACCTCACTTGAGAGTTAATGGAGAGCCATACAAATGGGAGCTGAATGAGTGGAAGAACAAGGAGGAGGAGGTAAATGGTGTATAGGAACACCTCAGACAGGCATATGTGTGTCTGTCCCACTGTAGTGGCCCTTCTGGCTAGCTGGTAGTCAAGTGGTCTTGGTGGAGCGTTGTTCCGGTTTCCCCCTCCCTCCACCAAGTGATTCATTTGTCCACATAAAGTGTCATCATGCTGAACCAGGAAACTCTTGACTGCTTAAGACAGAAGCAAACTAAAGCTGCTATGTTTAACTAGCATGGTGTCACTGCTCGGGTCACCGCCTCAGATTCCCTTTCCTGGGTGTATCTCTTTCAATAGTGGAGATTGCTATTTTTATAGGTAGCAATTACAGAAAGAAGACAGAAACCTGCAGCATAGATTTATAGCTGGAGAATCAGAGAAACAAAGTTGGTTTCTGTTCTGTGGCAGGTGTCCCTGCACCCTGAAACTTTTTAACTGTTCTGCAGCGCTGGCATAGCTTTTCTGGTCTGTCCACCAGCAGGGAGAAGGTTGTACAGTTGGCCTGTGGTACCAGGGACCACTGGAGATCATATGCCTGTTGTCTTGCTGGCTTGGATAGCACTAGCTTAGTACCCTCAACAGTAGTATTAACTATTTTTGCAGTTGTTTCAGCAGAAGAAAGCTGTATCTAATTAATGGCTTTATTCCTTTGCAAACATCTCTATTTTTGGTAGCAATCCTTGCTAGGAGCAACCCTAAAAAGACTTGAACATACATGAATTACCTTCTCAATACCTCAAGTGTGTTGAGTTGCTTTGAGTATATATTCAAAACCTCAAGTATGTTGAGTACCTGTAGGCTGATGATTACCATGATGAAGCAATGGTCTGTCTGGGTCGTGGCTGGTAACAAGGAGGTATGGGGAAGCCTGGAGTCTCACAAACAAGACTGAATTCTCTGTTTTGTTCTAATCCCTAACCTTCCCATTATAAAGAACAAGGTGGTATTTCTGGGTCCTGGTTATCTTGGTGCAACGACAGTAGAAGATTCAAGGCTGAGACGTTTTTCTGAGACCCTTAAGCTGTTTGGGGCAGTGGCTGTTGTCACTGAAGAGATGGAGTTCTCTTTTCAGAAGGATCTTGGTGCCAGGTAGGAAAGCCCAGACTTGTGAGGACAAGGAGTGTGAGTACCTCTGTCATATTAGGATGCTCCCTGAGCCGAGCTGTGGAGTATCAGTACTTCTGCCTTTCAGAAAACGCTTGTTGCTCACAAGGTGGAATGAGGGATTGAAAAATCCCATCTTGTTCACTTTCCTTTCTTGAAAAAGTGGCCTTAGCTTTTTGCAATACTTGAATAAATGTGTACCTGCAGAAGATCTTCAGTAGCACAGTAATAGAGACCTTTTAAATGACTATTCTGGAGGGAACTGCATGCAGTTCCAACTTTCATATCCCTTTGCTACCTTAAGAATATTAGGAAAATAAAGTACTTTTCAGCAGAAAAACGGTTGAAACTTATAAGGTATTTAGTGCATCTGAAGTGTTTACAAATCAACTAAAATGGAGAAAAGCAAACTATTGAACTTACTTGTAATTTAAATGTTAAATGCAAAATTATATACAGATGAAAGAGGAATACTGTAATTAACCTGCATTTATTAGTTTTTTCCCCTGACTTTGCAGAGCCTTTTGATACACATTTGCAAAGCCACCTTTTGGGAGGCTCCATCTCCCTGTGTACTGTGTTGTGGAGATGCTGAAAAGAAGCCCGTTTACTGTGTATGTGTAAATAACCTGGTAACTTGGGTTTTGGGCCAGTTTCAGCTAATGTTCACATCCAGAGCAGCTTTGCACAGTAGACAGACCCAAGGATGTGGAGGGGTTTTGTTTGTTGGGATTTTTTTGTAATTAAGAACTGTAAAATAACCAGGGTGCCCCCTGTGTACACCAGTGTAAATATCTTTGGTAACTGAAATGTACTTTAAAAGGACAAAATCTGTAAATAAACTGATTTATAAATTAATCTTGTTTTCTGGTTCTTTATAAAATGGAGCTTTGTAATTACCCAAATGATTGCTAATTCTGAATGTGTCCTGGAGATGCGTCTCTTGTACATTCCCCTTTCTGTCTGATGCCATACTTGGGATGCCAATCACAGTCCACAAAATCCCATTAGAGTTGCCTTAATTATAATTCAAAACGTTATTAGATATTTCCTTATTTTTAAAGCCGAGTGTTGATAGAAGCAAAACCAGAAAATAGCATTGTGTAATTGTTGCAGGAGTGTGCTGCATGATCTCTGCGAGTAAAATTACTCCTTGCACATATTTATTTAAAATTCAAGGTTTAAAATACTGGGAGGAAGCTATTTTGATGCAAAACAACCATCTTGGAATGAAATTCTTCAGAGCGTTGGACTTATTTTGGATCCCTCAGTTAGGCTCCTAAATTGTTACAGCTCTGTAGAGCTGCCGTTACCAGCACCAGTCACTTCCTCACTGGGGGGGCAAATGTTGCTCCTTGGAAAGTATGTATTGGTGGAACTTTGCTAAATCTTTCCTGTTTTCTTTCCAGAAAAACAAACAAACAAAAACAAAAAAAAAAAAAAAAACCAACCAACCAAACAAACTAAACCAAGAATGGTTTAACATGTGAAAGGTCACAGAGCACCCTAAGAAGACAGCTGAATGCTTCCAGTGCCAAACCAGAGGCATGTGAGCAAGGATCAGTGTGAAATGTGTAAAGCCAAGACCAAGTGTGTTTATTAAGCCTCCTTGGTACCTACAGCTGCTACTGCTCCTGTACTTCAGGTGTGTTTTGATGCCATTTATTAACATACAGCCCAGCAGAAAAGGCTTTGCTTTTCATTTACTACAAACATCTACAAAACCCAGTGTTGATCTTTCCAGCTTTCCTAGAAAAAGCACACTGCTTTCCATCTGTGTGTCAGTCTTCTCACCACTCTTCTCTACCTGGGCAAGATATATGCATTAAATGGTGGGGAGACAAGACCACTGCAAAGGCATTACTCTGTACTGAGCAGTTATTTGCTTTTTCCTTTTCCTTAAGAGAGGTACCTCATCCTGGGGGAGGACTTGCTGCACTCGGACTTCCATTATGGAAGGAGCTTTGCCGCAGTCCCATGGTGCCCATAGGAGTAATCCTCAGCAGAGTGTGCTGGGAACACCATCCACAGCCTTCATACAGCGAAGCATGTCACAGCCCTCTGAGCTATGGGGTTGAACCAGCCAAAGCGCAGCAGGTGAGTTGTTTGATGTCCAAAGCGCTGAGACAAAGTGGTGCTGCAGCTTCTGTGGTCTCATTACCGAGCAGCAGGGGAGCATCCGTGTCGCTGCTTCTCCCACCCTGTAGTGATTTTGCTCTGTGAGTCCTCATTTTCAGACACTGATCTACTTGCAGCCATCAGCATCCATCCCTGGAAGTGGCTTAGAGTGCATTTCACATTGAGGAGAAAAAAAAAATTATCTGTGCTCTCTGGCTAAAGAACTGGCTTCCCTTTAAAATGGCTCAAGTGGTGGGAATGCTGCCAAGGCACTGCTACTGCTGTCCTTGCTCAGAATGCCCAGTAATCTGCCTGATGAAGGTTCTAACTTCCTCATTTGCAAGTCTACATTGCTTTACTTAGACACAGACTTTCTACAGTGGTGTTTGTGCAACTCTTCCCATCACCCTTGGAGTGCAGCTGCCTTCGACAGCCATTTCACCCATGGACTGGTGAAACTCCTGGGTTGGGCAATGGTAGGCAGCCGCCTTCCTGATGGCACGCTGGATTTGAATGGGACTGTTTTGGTGCCTCCCTTCCCAGATGCCACCCGCTCCCAGGTGCCTCCCTGGGGAGGTGGTGCCAGCTGCAGCCATGCCATGTCCTGAAATGCCTGGCACAGCGCTGGAGCACTTGAAATGTTGACTCTGCTCCGGACGTTGCTGCACCCTGCCTAGCACAAGGGCTTCTGCAATGTCTGGGCTCTCATTAACACAGCCTTTAGAAGAAAAGAAGCTGGTGGGGAGCTGCTGAATGCCAGCAGCTCTCTTCACAGGAGGGGGGTTGCTGGGCCCCTGGCATGCCGCCCGGACCACGGGCCC
>NW_009920408.1:430-4518 GCF_000696875.1 Nestor notabilis | reverse complement strand
CAGGAATGCAGATGAGATACAATGGAGTTTGAAAGCTTAGGACACTCTCCAGGATGTGGGTCCTGTGGGGAAGGGAAAGACACCCTGTGAGGTCTGGAAACTGGAGCAAACAAAGCCCATAGCCCCAGCCCTGTACTTTCCTGCCTCCTGAATAAGATGTTGAAGAAATTTGGGGGAAAAGAGGAGAATAGGGCTGGCAGGGGGCAGCACTTCATTCAGGAGGGGGTGGGTTGGGCAGGAGCATAGCAAGGCATAACGGGCGCACTTAGGGTGAAAATGCCTTCTTTTGCCTGCTGAGTATGCTGTGAGAGGATGGCTTGGAGCAGGTCTGGTTGGTTCCTGCTCTATTTCTGTTGGCCCCAGTTTTCCAGCCCTTTATTGCAGCTGTGTGAGATCTGCCATGTCCCTTAGGCTGCATTCCCTCTGCAGTGTTGGTTTCCGGTGGCTTCCTGTTGCAGGCTGGCTTGTCTGTCAGGACAAGTGGTCCTGTGAAATCTAGGCTGACTCAAAGCAGCGGTTTATCTGTGAGTTTGTTGGAGGTGAAATTTACACCTGTTCTGGGGGTGTCCCTCAGAGATTTTATTTTCTTTTATTCCAGCAAAATAAAGGAGGCTACAGGGGATCCTGACTTTCATGTTTGGCTTGAGAAGCTCAGCAAGGAGCCTTGTCCAGCGTCCGTATCCTGCTGCATTGCTCTGCAGAGGAGATGGAGGAGCCAGTACTGCTCAGTGAAATTGTGATTGAGCACACCAGTCCTTGATAGGTGAGACCTTGCTTACGTTGCAGGACTACTGCCACATCAAGAGAGGAGTGCTCCATTGTCAGCTGTGTGGTATTCTCAGTTTCATGCGCTGCAATTAAACCAGCTGCCAAATAATGATGTGGCAAATCTGGGCGGTGTGGCCTCCTCCAATCTACTCCTGGAAGCTGGGCAGATGAGCTGGAGAGGAAGACATCTGCTCTGTGCATCATGGGTCATGGTGATGATTTATGACTTTAAATAGATCTTAAATTTGCAGGTAAAACGTTTCCAACCCAGACATACCAAAGTCAGCACCAGTTCCTCCCAGTCCCCCCAGGTCCCTGTGCAAAGAGCAAGCACAGTGTTGCTGCCATCCTTTTGAGCAGGGATGAATCAGCAGAGGTGAATAGCAGAAAGGGGCTGGTACTGCTGAAGTCTCTCTGCAGACACAGACTATGTGAAACATATTCATCACATCCTGAGAATGCACCCTGGATTTTCTTTTACACCTATTGTTATTACAGGCTGGTTGGGCTCAAAAGGTAGAAATCCACTGTATCCAACCCAGCCTGTCTCACGTAGTCGGCAATTCCCAGCTACCATTGGGGGCTACAAGGGCCTTTCCTGGTCTTCACAGGTGTGAGCATGGCAGAGCCTGTGCAGGGTGTGGGAAGCAGTCAGGGTTCACATCCACTCTGTGTGCTATTCCCTGTCTCGGCAAAGCCATGGAAGCTGACAGTTTTATTGCACAGGCATTACCAAAGGTCTTGTCTGAAGCCACATCTCAGTGGAGGTGTGACTGGCGCCACCAGTGGAAAAGTGCCACCTGGACTGGAGTGTCCCAGCTGACTTCAGCTGGCTGGGAGATGGATGTGGCGCAATTTTCAGTTGCTCTCTAAGGCTGTTTGGCAATGCTAATTGGGGAAATGAGGCTTTTTGTTCTATTTAGAGAAGGACCATGCTTTAAGTGGTGCTGTGCTCCAGATCGATGAGAGCTTCACTGAATTCATCAGCCCCATCTTGTGAAGGCTGGAGAGAGGAAAACTGCCGAGCTTCCTTTGCAGCTGGTATTTCCAAGGTGCTCACAGGGGAGTCAGATGCAAACTTCTCTAAATGGACTCCAAAGTGCCAGGGCTGCGTGACGGGGTTGCCATGATTGTATCATGAGTCTTGCATTGGTTGCATGTTTTTCTTGGAGTCAGTTCCTGGAATCACACAATTAGGTAGGAACGCGTTCTTTAATTCTCAAGGAAGAAAGTCCATTTCAGGATCTCCCTATCCCTGTACCTTCACAACTAAAGGGAGCTGAGAAGGTTCTGGGTTGGCTTACATGGCCATTTTGAGCTATTGGTGTGTTGCAGCCAGATTCATGCTTTTAAAAAGGGACAGTAAAAACCTTTCTCCATTTCCTGAAGCATAGTCATTTCCAGCACTTCAAGGGCTGAATACACATAAACCCATCTGTTCTTCCCTTGTTTCCTCTCTAACCCAGCACAGAGGCAATCAGAGTAGCTCTTTGCGTCTGTGAAAATGATTCATTTTGGGTGCATGAAACAAGTTCTGCAGGGCGTAAATGATTTTGGTGAGATCTTAGCAGCCTTTGAGGCTCTCAGCCTGTTTGTGTTGCCCACACCTCATTGACTTCAAGGAGATTCCTACTGGGTGCTAGTCTGGGAAAGGAGACTTGGGAGCTGATGAGCTTAATGAACTAAAGCCACCGCTCAGCTGCTGCACAGGGACGTGTGCAGCACAGGAACCTCCACAGTGGTCCTTAGCCCATGGCCTGGCTACATAGGGGTGAAGCACGTCCCTTGCCAAAGTTAAGGATGCCAAGGTGGGTGTTGGAGGCTTTGCTGTACAGTGCAGTTTGCAACCTACATGGTTTTCAATGGGCCAGAAGAGCCTAAATCTGGGTTTGGGGCTGGGTCATCAGCTGGGCATCTAGGGATATGCAGCACCCTTCCCCGGTGCTTTGCTGCCCACAGGCTTTGCTAGCTATGAGGAGATACAAAGCATGAAAGGACAAAAAGGCAGGCAGCACTGGGAGGGCGTTTAAATCCTCCCCAGCCTTCTACTCCTGCTTCATTTTATTTTTTAATTAATCTTAGTTATTCTCAAATATACCTTAAACTGGTTGTTTTAAAATCTCTGCTTTATCTTCAGGTTTTCCATGCCCATCCCCTCTCTCAAGGTGTTCTGCAATGAAAATCCAGCTCTTCAGAGTTTGAGGCAGAAGGAAAGCCTCATGTCTTGCTTTGCAGCAGGATTAGAAGGAAAAAAAGCTTTCTGGGCAAGTCCCTTCCTGGAAAGCCCCACACCCTGCTGCTGAAGGAGGCTGTTCCCTGGGCAGTCATAGGGACAGACATGCCAGCCTGGTAGCAGGGCTGTCAGCAGTACCTGCAGCTCCAGCTGTTCCCCACTCAGCCGGAAGCAGAAGCATCCTCACCCCAGGGCTTCGGTGGATGAGCAATGCTATTGCTCACCTCAAAAGGAGCCGGAGCCCCCGGGTGTGTGCTCTTGCCCATCTGCCTTTGGGTTAGATGCGGCTTTTGCATCTAAAAGAGGATTCAAGGAATTCGGGCTCCCTGGGAGGAAGGGGTGAGGTGGATGGGGAGGACAGCTGGCAATTATGCTGGTGCTGAGCACCTCCACCGTGATAACCTAATCAAGTTGATGAACCCTTAGAATAAGGACTTTAGCTCAAGGTAAAATAACGGCAATGACATCCCTGAGTAAAGGGAATTTTTTGTCTTTTAATCGCCAGCCAGATAAAGACAAGTTGTGGCAAGGTCTCTGGCGACAGCAAGGGACCACCTTTCACAGCAGCCCTGCATGGTCTGGGCTACGTGTCTCTCCCTTGGGTTTGGACAGCAAGGTCTGATAATCCCTCAAGCATCTAATTACAGTTGGCAGGGCTGGAGGAAACCATCTTCTGGCCCATTTCCATCAGCCTGGACTTGCAGAAGATGTGTAGCAGTGGTCCCATGAGGCTTATGTCCAACAGGCTCTGACCCCACAGCCGGGCCATCTCGAGGATCCCTGTAGCTTCCCAGAGCCGTGCCCCATGTGGAGGCCCCTGCCCCATGCTGCCACGGCAAGGCTTGGTTCTGGCAGGCTTGTTTTTCTAGCATGGCAAGTCCGCCTAAAATACGTAGGTGGGGCCCAGCATGGCTAATGGCCTTTCTGGGGACAGAGCCAGCAACCAGCTCTCAGCAGATGGGCACTTTGGGGCCGGGGCCCCCTGCCCTCAGCGGGTGGGGAGGGAGCGGAGGGATGGATGTCAGGGCTGTGTCCACCCGTCAGCACCCAGCTTTGCCTAGAGGCGCTGGGCAACGGACACCTTACG
>NW_009920408.1:0-233 GCF_000696875.1 Nestor notabilis | reverse complement strand
CTGTCCCGGCAGGAGCTGCCCGGTGATTCTGATGTCGGGGTGTCGGACCAGGGCGCTGCCCTGGGGCTGGTGGCTCCCCTCAGGGAGGACCCTGATGGCGGCACCGCGGGTTTTGGGCCTGACTCAGCCGCCTTCACCTTTCCTCGCTGTATCAGCATGTGGTGCTCCCCGTCCCCTCGCAGGAGGGTGGCGCTGCCCGGCGCTGGGGGGTGTTCGGGGTTCCCCCCGTGGTG
>NW_009920407.1:62682-69158 GCF_000696875.1 Nestor notabilis | reverse complement strand
AAGAGAAAAATTGTTGTTCCCAAAGCAGAACATAACTTGTATAAAGTTATATATATTTCTTAAATACACTTAGTGAACTCTGGTACTGCACGCAAGTTGGTAGATCTGGATCTCCTGTCAATCTCCCTGGCAAAAATTAGCACCTCATTTTAACAATGTGTTTTCTATGTCCAAAGAAGAGGAGGAAGGAGGAGACATGTAATATTTGTCAGAGTCAGGGCTGGTATTTGCATGGATGCATTTATTTTCAGAACCTCATGTTGTCTGGTAAATTATTTTGTGTTAACAGCGGCTGACAACACCGAAAGCATTGGGGTTAGGAGTCTAGAAAGAGCTGTCTGAAGTCTTAGATACAAATCACGTTGAGCACAAAGAAAACTCTCAAGCGTAGGCGACCCCAATGGTATTTAGTTGTCTAACCTACATTAACTTTCAGAGCTCAGTCTCTGTCTCTGCTCCTGTATTTTCCTGTGGATAGAGAGAAAACTGATGGATCAGTCTGTTCGACTGGCAGGGCTTTGGGATAATTTTCAGATTGTAGTATGCCACTGGTGGTCTCATTCTTTATCTACTGACCCCAAAAATAATCACAGCTCCTTCATCTTGCTCATTCATCTCTGTTTTTCTGTTGGTTTTTTTTTTTCTGTAGGCTGACATTCAGTGGAATGGCTGTAATACACATATGACTCTGAACTTCAGCTTCTGGATCTAAGGAAGGCCTTTCATTCACGCTGATCTCCAGTTACAAAAGAAATAAGAATCTGTTATGGCTTAAGCTTGGCAAGCCTCAGCAAAATTCCAGCCCTTCAAATGCATTCAGTTAACATGCTGAGTATTGACTCACTGCTTACTCACGTGACCCACATTTAAATTACACTTTCTCATTTTTGTAGCATATCATAAATAATGGTTTAATCCTCACAGCCTGATGAAGTCAGTTGGCATCGTTTTTCCTTGCTAATGGAAGAAAAGTTTGTAGGAAAAAGTAAGATATTTTATTAGATGTCATTACTGCTTTCAGCTTTATTTCAAGGAAGTGCTCCTGTAAATTTGAGCTGAGCTAAGTAATGGAAACATACCAAAAGTAATGGAGGAACTGATTGTAATCCCAGGTGGCTAAGAAAGAAGAGAATGCTTTTACCATCAAGTTACCTGTGCTTTATAGTCCAGCTGTTCTGAAGGAAGTTTGAAGGGAATTTGAATTTACCAATATTTAAGGGTAACACATGGATGCAGCGGCTCAGCATAACTGACCGTGAGGGGTACTGGTCCTAAAATAAGTCTTTGTTGACTTCACTAACAACATCTTTCTTGAGACTGCTTAAAGGACAAGACTGTATGTTCCAGCTTTGTGGGGGAATGGAAGCGCACCTTTTCCACAAGTTATACACCCTGGAAGTCCCAGTTTGCAAATAATTTTCACTCCAAGAAAAGTTGCAGGGAGGAGCACAGCAAACTTGTCTAACTGAGAACAAGAAAAGCAGCGAGTGAGGAGGCATAAGGACAATGCACATCGTATGTGTATCCTGAGGCATGTTTGGACACGAGAAAACCCCTATGTTATAGAAAAGAGACATTTTGGAACAGAAACAACTGTTTTGGTAAGTGGTCATGCTGGGACATCAAACCTGGCTCTTTGGGTTGACCATGGTGTTGTCAGGTAGCCAAAAGATAGGGTTTGATGGAGGATTGCAGGGATGTTTTTGCAGGTATGTTACAGTAGGACCGTTCACTTAATTTGTCTTTTTAGCTGAAATGCTTTCATGCTTCTCTTCCTAAGCCTGTTTTAAAGCCAGTCCTGTGTTTATAGTGCTCTCACTATTTAAACAGCAAATAACAGCATTTTCTGTCAAAGAGTAACAGCTGTATTATTCTAGTGGAACATACAGCTGCAGCCAAACTATGAGGTGACTCTGTGGCTTGTTAAACTTGGAGGCTTCCCTTGTTGTTTACAGCTGTTGGGGAATTCCAACCAAGATTTCAGATGTAATTGGAAAAACATCCTTTGCCACCCTGATTTTGTTTCCTTCTTGGTTGTAACTTCCCAGCCATGATTGTTACATATATGCCCTGAAACTCTGATAGAAGGGAATGTAAAGTTCATTATGTTGTCACCAAATCTTTAATTTATATATTTTACTCAAAGAGTATCTTTCTCATATTTTGTTAAAAGTGCCGTAGGAATATATTATCAAGGGAAGCTTAGTAGGAGCTAAAAGTTACTGTTCATAAAGCTTTTATAAAAAATAACTAAATATGGGAAATCAGGACAAAATTTAATGACGGGGCTCCACCACTATATGGTACATAAACACAGAAGGAGTTGTGTGAAAAGTGGTGTTAGAGTAGCTAGAATAAACTCCTTCGCAGTTGCTGAATGAAAGAGGAGTGGGTGTGAGCCCGTATGAAACTCTGCTCCTTTCTTTGGGAGGGAAGAGCAGTCTCACTGATGTCAGTGCTTTGGGATTAGGCACCTGATACAGCTGGATCTCAGGTCCCTGCACCTCTAAACATGCCAAGCACAGAGGAACAAGTTTAAGGTTTCCCTAATCTTACGGTTTGGATGGGCAAGGCACTTCTTGCTTTTTGGTATAGCAGGCTGTCAGTGCAAAGGAACTCTTTACTACCTGAAGAAAGAGTATCTGAGATATCACAGAATCCAACTTTCGTATAGTACTGGGAAGAGCTAATTTAGGTTTTCTGGAATGACTTTATCTTTTCTTCCTTCCTTCCTTTTATTCCTTGTCCCACCCAGTCTCTTCCAGTTTCCTGCTTCTGATTAATTTATAACTAAATGTAATAGGTGGGTTTTAAGAATGTGCCTCGGGGACCAGATAGTGCAAATCCCCCTGAATTACTGAAAATCACATTTCTTACCTGTGGATATTGATGGATGGTGTTTGGTTGCCTTTAGCAGAGGGGTTGAAAGCATTTGTGTGTAAAGAACTATGTAACCCTGCAATGTGTGTAAAGAACTATGTAACAGCTGCAATGGACTGATAACAAAGTAGATGCACTGGTGCATTCAACTCCTCAGGTAGCTGCGCAGCTTCACACCAAACAAAGATTTTAGCAGACACAAGAAGTGTGTGAGTCTATTCACAAGCACCAGCTAAACAGATTTATGCAGTAGACCTTTAGACTTTGTCTATGCTAGGAATTTTTGCTGCCTTCACAGCTTTTGGCTGGCTAGAAAGGAGATTTGTGCTGGGGTAACCGCCAAGGCAAAGCCTGCTGTCAGCAGTGATTTGCAAAGAGGCAGTTTACCTTGGTTTCAAGCTGCGATTCATGTACACTAGTAATCATAATTACAATATTTAGCTCTAATTCAGTGCTTATGAGATGAATATCTAACAAGCCTTCTAGGAGGATGGAGGGGTATCATTAGCTTCTCAACATTAATTTTTACAACTGCTTCAAACTGTAGTGGGGCTGAAAGGGAAAGAAGAAAGGTGAATAGATCTCATGGTGTTGATGTGCCTCCTGCAGCAAGGCTGTCCCTGTTGTTATTCCTGTGCCCAAAGGGAACAGGAGCTGAGCCACAAGCATTTTTTCTGTGGCAAGAGCTGAGTGCCCGCTGGTCTCCTGAATACAAAAATGAAGTTTCATGCTGTTTCCCTTGAATGGAACAGCATGATGTGAGTGTGAAAAGAGTGGAACAGTATGTTAAGGGAAACAGGACTGAAAGGAGAGAACAGCTGACTCCAGGGGCTGAGCAGATCTGCCCCCTCTGCTTCACTGTATGGGTTTGTTTTCAGCTCTTCAATTCAGACCGATTCATGGGTCTCACAACACATCGCCTCAGCTCTGGGCTGGGAAATGAAACAATTGTAAGGAGGTTGTTCATTCTTCCTGAAACAAGCTGTGGAAAATGAAAGCTAGGGCTGAACTTCAGAACAAGCTGAAAGCACTAAGATGCAGAACTGCAGAGTGAAGCCATTCAAAAGAATCAGATTTGGAACAGAGCCCTGAAAAAACCTGCAGTTATGACTAATCCATTTTAAATGTGTGTGGTTGTAGGTAAAATCACTTCTTTTAAAGATCATTTCTCTCCCTATGTTGATTATAGTTCTTTACTGTCATTTTAGATGAATGATGTGTTGACATGTGAGTTCAGTATCAGATGAACTACAATGACAGAATTATTTCTGGTGCTGGAGTGGCTTGGGCCAAGCTGCTGGTGATGGGGAGAAACAATACAAACAGGATATTCAGTACCCTGAGAGATCCACCCAGGGGCAGGCACTTGAATGCTTCCTTCAGCCAAGTTAGCTAGGGAAACTTGACTGCAAAGCTCAGTTTGTGCAGGGACAAGCTCATGCACTGACATTTTTAGAAGAGAAACAATCTGAAATGGGAAACTTCTGGTGTTCTTGTTGCACTGAACAAGTCAGTGAGGCACCACACAGTTTTACAGGGTAGCCTTTTATTTTATCCTCAAATTGTCCCAGCCTCGCTTGCTGATCCCTCCTCAGGGATCCCTCTGATGCTATGATACAGAGCTAGTGATGTTAACACCCTGCAGTAAGGAGGGGAGATGTTGTGTGACACTGTGTTTGAGCGTCACGGCTGTTGGGATACCAGTCCAACATTTATAGGCTTTGCAGTCTTATCAGTAGAGCTGTCAATAGGTGTATGAATTCAACGCAAACAAGCAAGAGACCGTGGATGGGAACAGCACGGAGACTGTTTTGGCAGGTGGGAAACAGTACAGTAAATCCAATGCTCTTGGGATATGCTTGATTTACACACTACACTGGTCTAACTAAGGGCAGTGCAGTGTGGTGAAGGTGCTTGTAGTAACACGCAGTACTCTGAGGGTGCGGGCTGTTTTCTGTAGTGTGTGTGTGTATCTGATATCCAGGAACAAAAGCAGTTGGCGTTTCCCTGGTGTGGGATGAAATGTGGTGCAATGTGATAGAGCAACAAGGAACTCCTGGCTGGCTTTTTGCCCTGTGCAGATTCCTTTTGCATTAGGTTTTGACCTTTAAAGCAAGACCTGCTTCTTCAGTTTCTCATTGTCTAAATTCTGTATTGAAGCTTGAGAAACAGGTCTGTGAAGCTGGAGGATTTTTAAGCTCTAATTAGAGAAAAAAAGAATAGGTAGGAAGGAGTCTGCTGAGGGAGAGAACCAAATGGAAACTGTTTTACAGATCTGATGCCTGTTATTTTACTGTTCCACAGCAATGCAGTGGGAGCCCAGCCTGTGTGGTGCTGGGCTTAGAACAGCACAAAAACCTGGCTTCTGTTAAAGACTGGTCTACAATTCCCATCCTGGTCTTAAAAGGCATCTCTGCCTCCTGATCAAAACACCACTTTGTTCGCCTTTGGTGATGTGGAAACCCAAAGGTGTGTTCCTGCTGCCAGAGTTTTGTACTAGAGCACTGCAGCTGGTTTGCACCAGCAGCACCATGCAGGAGTTTGGAGGTGGGACAGGTGAAAACCACTATCCTGACTAAAAATCTGGGGGTATTTAGGCAGAGGGATGGTGATGGAACAACCTCTTCCCCTTTTTGAAATTCTTTAGCATTACTATTGCTTCACTTGTATTTACACAAGACTGTTGTTTCATGCAGATTATTAAGTGCAGACTGAAACTGAAACCCAGTGCTGGGTGGGAGACAGCAGCCATGCTGTGCCTGAGGAAGGTCTTAGTGCTGTGCCTAGGGATCTGCAGCTGGGACTACAGAGGAGGTGGAAGCACAGGATTGTATTTAGTTCAAACACAAGGCTTAACTTTTCAGAAATACCACGAGGTCCTTCAAGGTTGAAAGCCTAAAGCCTCAGATTTCTCCTGCCTTATCTGCCTGCTGGCACACACAGCCGAGTTGCCTCTTTTACAGTGCATTTGTTCTGTCAGTGACTCATTTGAAGGCTCTATGTCTTCTCCAGCAAGGTGCTTTGAGGCTGAGTCGTACCCATATAGCAGCTCTGTTACCCTCTTATCAGCTATTCTTTTCACTCCTCGGGTGCTCCCAGACTTTGATCTGTTACCATACTGCAGCAACAACTTCCCTTGTTTCTTAATGCTGCATTACATTGTGCAAGGCCATCATCACTCCACAAATGCTGCAGTCTCTGCTGCCTGTGCACTGCTCTCACAAGTGTGTCTAGAAAGCATGAGATAAACTCTTGTTCCCCTCAATCCTCACATAATCATAGTGGAAATCACTTTACTACAAGATGGCAATTTCCATCAGACACTAACTGGAAGTATAATAATATGGTTAATTCTTCACTTCCTTATCCCTGGTGCATTTGTCTGGCTGCTGCAGGGGCTGTACTCCCATCCATACAGCACCTGGTGCTGTGGGCTCTGGCTGGTCTGTAAATCCTAATGCTACTGAGCAGTGATGAATCCCAGCCTCCAGAAGGAAGTCCCCTTCTGCTGGCCAGGCTGGATTTTATTTAATTTGAGGTTGATTCTGTCAAAGCTGGAGACCTCAGTGGAAAGAAAAGTGCTCTGTGTGCAGCAG